>NC_056725.1:585043063-585130563 GCF_019279795.1 Protopterus annectens
TTTTAAAACTTAGTAGTCTGATTCAAATACTGTACCAATTCCATAAATTCCTTCTGTTCTCCCTTCCATAAAAATAGTAAATCATCTATGTATCTACAATACATAGAGACTTTCTTAAATAATGTGTGTGTCTTCAAAAATTTAGTTTCCCAGTTTGCCATTACAATATTTGCAAAGGAAGGAGCTACTCTTGACCCCATGGCTACTCCCAACTCTTGTTTGTATATGTTGTCATTGAATTTAAAAAAGTTATTATCCAAAACTAACTCCATAAGAGTACAAAGTGAATTCACTTTAGTTCCTGAAAAATCGGTGTATTTGTTTAGATATTCTCTCATAAAATCAATACCCACTTCCTGATCAATACTTGTGTATAGATTTTTCACATCTAAACTACCAAAGAATAAAACATTACAGTACATTATACATATATATATACATTAATTTTTTAAAAAAAATACATACAGATATATACAAAAAGTATTTTGATAATAATTTTTCTGGTATAAGGAATTCATTGAATAGGCAATATGTTATATAATATGTGCATTTTAAAATTTGGAATGAGATTTATTATTTTTTATCAAATGACATCATTTCCTGTGGTATTTGTATTTAAACAACAGTTTTTTTACATTTATTATTTCTGAGGAAGTTCACGTAAATAAAAGTGGATGAAAGCGCTTAAAAAGTAATTTTGGTAAAGTGAGAGTTTTTTCCTGGAGCTGTTCAAAGTTATCTGTCTGGTTTCTTGGAGTTTTAACATTTTTATTGGAAACGTTACTTTGGTTTGTTTTGTGCAGTTTTGTGTACCCAGACTTTTAACCGCGTATGGCTTCAGACGACTCCACTCAAGAGACACTCTTGAATTTATCAATCCATTCGATATTGGATCTAGAAGCAGTAGATTCAAAAACTATGGGATCACAACAACTATTAACGGAGATGGTCAGTAAAATAGTGAAAGAAGTGTTACAGAGTCGGACACCTCCGAACAACAACGAAAATGTGAAGGTCCCTTTAAATCTGAGAGGGGATACTGCTTTACGTCAGGAGACCAACGTCGGAACTAGTGAGGAAAGTCAGAGCCGTAATGGTGGACTTAGATGACAGCAGTTACCTTTGGAAGGTAACATTTGGAACTATCTAAATAAGGATATGGCCAATCCATTTGCTGACATCGGGGAGGTGTCCATCAGCGATACAGTAAGTGTAACAAACGATGATAAAGTGACTTGCAAAAAGAGTATTTTTGATTTGGAAAAACTGATTTTTAAACATGTAACGCTCACCTTAGAAATTCAATATCTAAGGGAGTGCGTTAACAGGAAAATAGTGCCTAGGGGTTTAAGGACAGCAAAGTTTCCAAATTGCGTGTCCCCTGGAGACACGCTAACTAAAGAACTCATAAATTTGTATAATGATACGGGTATCAAAATGATGAACATTTTAATAGAGCACTATAACAACGAACTTAGTGTTCTAAATGACAAAATAAGATCTTTGGATGAGCGTTTACATAATTATGCAAGTTTTAGCACTTTTGCCGACCTATATAATGGTATAGAAATAAAAGCGGATAGGCAGAGAGCTACAATTATTGCAAGAAAGCAATCCAAATTAAGGCGAGATATACTTTCCTATAACAACAACCAGGCATATAAAATCCAAGCTGATTTTACAATTCCAGCAAATGCATCAAAGAGAACTGAATTTCAAAATGGTACACAAACTAATCTTGAGACTGTTATTGATACAAACAATGGAACAGTATCCAGGGGTGAAAATAATTGAGCAGAGAGATTACAGGAAGATTTTCCAGCTTTGCCAACTACTAGTAATGCTATTATAAGTAACAACAACACCAAATATGAACTATGCTGAAATGGTGGTTTTACTCTCAGAAGCTAACAATACCCCTTTTCAGAGGGTACAGGATCAGAACAAAAGGACTATGAAATGGCACAATTCCACTCAATTTCGGGGGAAGGGCAGAGGAAGGAACAAACGGAGATGGTGATGGCATCTCCAGAAGTCATTTGTGACTCTTTTGAAGTTGGAATAGTTAATTTATCTGATTTACATATAAGTCCTGTAATAGAAAGTGTTTTAAGGAAGGGATTCACTTACATTCCTACAAACAAAATGAACTTAGGCAAACTTCTTATAGACTTTAGACTCTTTTTGAGAAAATTAAATTTGAACTACATTATGGAAGACTTAGGGTCTTCTAAGCAGTCTAACAGAATTACTATTAGTAACCCTAGCACTTACAACCCACCTCTCATCAATAGTTTACTTGTATTCCAGATATTATGTGAAAAAGATTTCAGGAACAATAACACTTCATATGAAACAAATAATTTAACTGATGAGGAATTGTCGGCTTTAAAATCTTTGGTGATAAATACAAATATCAGAATTATGAAGGCCGACAAAGGAGGGAAAGTAGTAATAATGAACAACAGGGATTATAAAACATCTATAGAAGAATTGTTACAACACAAAAAAACATACAAGAAGGTCAATTATGAGTTAGTAAGTAAGAAGTTTAAGGCTTTGGATTCAATTTTGTTTGATATGTACTGTCAGGGTGAAATAAGTAGGTTAGACTATGAATTTTTATACAAAGAACACCCTAGATTAGCTGTATTTTTTGGTATTCCCAAAATACAGAATAATGATGTCAGACCACCTTTCAGACCTATTATTTCCGCAAAACAATCTAAAATGGAAAATATTTCCATTTGGCTGGACAATATATTGAACCCTATAGTCCAGAGGTCTGAATTTTTTATTAAAGATTCATGGAGCCTTCTAGAAACATTAAGGGACATCAAAATTGGTGACGAAGTTTTATTCTTTGGTAGTTTAGATGTGAAAAATCTATACATAAGTATTGATCAGGAAGTGGGTATTGATTTTTATGAGAGAATATCTAAACAAATACACCGATTTTTCAGGAACTAAAGTGAATTCACTTTGTACTCTTATGGAGTTAGTTTTGGATAATAACTTTTTTAAATTCAATGACAACATATACAAACAAGAGTTGGGAGTAGCCATGGGGTCAAGAGTAGCTCCTTCCTTTGCAAATATTGTAATGGCAAACTGGGAAACTAAATTTTTGAAGACACACACATTATTCAAGAAAGTCTCTATGTATTGTAGATACATAGATGATTTACTATTTTTATGGAAGGGAGAACAGAAGGAATTTATGGAATTGGTACAGTATTTGAATCAGACTACTAATTTTTTGTTTTTCAAATTAGGTGATTTTGGTAAAAATATCACCTTTTTGGATCTGACCCTTAGTATAGACAATGAGTTAAAAATTTTTAGTAGCAAAATATATAGAAAACCATATTTTGCTAACAGTTATTTACATAAAATAGCTTGCACCCTGTACATATGAAAAGAGGTGTTTCTAAGGGTCAGATAATTAGATTAAGTAGACTGACATCTGACGAAAGTACATTTCAGAGAGAATTGTCCCTGTTAAGATGCCTTTTTATGAATAGGGGATATGCAAAGAAGTTTATAGATAAAATAGAATGTGAAGTAGTACCTCTTAGAAAGGGAGTGGCAAAACCCATTTTGTATTCTGAAGAGATACTAGTAGGTGAACCTTCAATATGTATAGACGGCATTATTAAAGACAAACAGGCCAAAGATTTTTTGACAGCTTTTCCACTGCCAATAGTAAATGAAATGTGGAACATTAAATCGATTATAGAGAATAATTGGAAAGTCATCATGGGTAATAGAGATTTGGTTTCCATCATAGGACACAAACCTAAATTTACATATAAAAAAGTAACTGATTTAAAACAGCTGTTAGAATCAGGTAAAAGTGACAACAGAAATTCAGAAAGGAGTTGTACTAATAAGAAGGGTACCTTTAGTTGCACCAACTGTAAACAGTGTAGGTACATGAGTAATTCTTCTTTTGTAACAGTGGAGCATTTAAACCACACATTTTGGGCTAGGGAATATTATAATTGTAACAGCGAATTAGTGGTTTATTTGGCAACCTGTGTCACATGCAAGAATTATTATATAGGAAAAACCAAGAGAGTACTTAAGCGTAGAGTATACGAGCACAATCTGGCCATGAAAAAGAAAGATAAAAATAATGCATTGGCCAGGCATGCGATTACATGTAAAGACTTCAAGAAGTTTGAATTTTTCATCCTGGACAAGTTTAAGAAAGAATTATTCTCAGGAGACCTGAATAATGTTTTGGAATATAAGGAATCTTTTTGGCAACTGGTGTTTGGAGCTGACCAAACACCAGGGCTTAATGAAGTTATAAATTTAAAATGTTTTTTAGTATATAGATAGTTTTCATACACAATTACAAATTTTATTGTTAATTAGCAAAGTTTCATATAGATGTTTTAAGTACATTATACATATATATACATTAATTTTTTAAAAAAATACATACAGATATATACAAAAAGTATTTTGATAATAATTTTTCTGGTATAAGGAATTCATTGAATAGACAATATGTTATATAATATGTGCATTTTAAAATTTGGAATGAGATTTATTATTTTTTATCAAATGACATCATTTCCTGTGGTATTTGTATTTAAACAACAGTTTTTTTACATTTATTATTTCTGAGGAAGTTCACGTAAATAAAAGTGGATGAAAGCGCTTAAAAAGTCATTTTGGTAAAGTGAGAGTTTTTTTCCTGGAGCTGTTCAAAGTTATCTGCCTGGTTTCTTGGAGTTTAGACCTTTATAGTATTACTTTACATTACCTGTGTTTGTCACAGCTGCTTGTGTTGCCATCTGGTTCTTTGCCCTGCTGCTCCACTTCCCAGTTGTCAGCTTTCAGGTAGCTGTTGCTGAACAATTTGTTTGTGTCTGCTTAATTGCAGTTTTCTCTGTCTCTGTCTCTCTCTCTCTCTCTCTGTCTGTCTCTCACGTCCTTCTCAGGGTGCAATGAAAGTATTGCATGTGTGGACTGGGAGTACAGCATACTTTTGTAGGTATCTGCATATGCCCATGTGATGGCCTCTGCACCAATTGTTAGCCAGCATTTGCTAATTGCACGCAGCCAGTTGTGTACTGATTGCAGTTCTCACTGTGATTTCAGAACAGTGCTATAAAAAGGTATGTGAGATAGGCATAGCCCTTTCAGATTTTAAGGGCAGGGACCATGCTGTTATGCTGTGGACAATGTTCTGTGAGTGTAAAGGTTGGTATCTCTCTCATATTTCCAGGTGTGTTGTAGATTAACATTCCTCCATTCATTTCTCCAGTTTCCTGTACTAACTGTGTATGTACAGTGACACCTACAACTACTACTACTGTTAATGTGTGTGTGTGTGATTTCCTTTCACTTTTGCTTGCACTTTGTTGCTAAGGCTTCAATAGTTGGCCTTTACAGTCACTACTTGTATGCCTGCTAGGTGTCTTGACTGTAGTGTGCTGCTGTAGCTTTCCTATTTTCCATGTACATTCACACCTTGGAATGCTTGCTATATCTGCTAGGGTGTTACAGCATGCAGTGTAGTCTGGCCATAGTGTGGGCCTTGACATCTATTAGGGTATTTCAGTATGCTGCTGAGCAGGCCCCAGAGACTTTCAGGTTCATCTGTTATGTACCTCATGGAATGGTACATATCAGTGGGGTACACCCATTAAAATGTCTGGTATGCTGCAGTTGTGACTGTGGGTTAGCATGAGCATATGTATTACTACACTTTTTCTGCCATGCAAGTGATGAATACTTTCAGGACTCCATAGTTACCATTGCATGTGTTACACCTTTCTGCCTACTGTTTGTACATTTCACATGGGGATCTGTGGGGCATCCCTGTAAGTCATTCACTGTTGCTATGTCTAGGCTCTTAACTATTCAAATATGGTGGTGTCAGACCCGTCATGTGTACAGATATTTGCAGGTTGTCCACATTTCTGCCTCATATTTTGGTCAATATCTCATGCACACCTTTTTCTGGCAAGTCACTCTGGGCTCAAGTCAGAATATGGTGACAAACATTCAAGTTTCAGACTGCATACCCTTCCAAACATCCCACAAAGTGAGGACCCTGTTACTCTCTGTACTGTCTGCGTTTGTTGTAACATTATTTGTAATGTGTCCCTGGTTTTGGGCCTTTGCTCCACATATTTTATTACTTGGTCCAGATGTGTTCCTGTAAGAGGTTGTGGGGTATGGGCAGTGCTTATCCTGCTGTGAGTATGTGTGTGGCTTGCAAGGTGCTATAGTGACATTATTACCTACTAGCTTCCAACTAGCATGGCTGTTCCTATTCACACACTACTATTATGGAAATCCACTAGTTTTGATAGTAATTCTAAATGGCATGCTTTGTGTACTACACATCTATATTCCCTTTACATTCATTCCTACTATTACATGATATATTTATTTTAGCACAATGTTCTTGTATAAGAGTCATGGCTTAGTGGTAAGTCATGCAGACTACTGTTTCCAAGGTCCTGGGTTCAGGACTCACAGTGGGTTTTATTTTGCTTTTGAACTGAGTACAGGACCTGTCAATCAAAGTGACTAAGGCACTTTTAAGCAGTTGTAACCGGGTTAGCGCTGGTTTGCGCGGAGCTCACGCATGCACACTGGCTGTTAGCTCCACGCACACAAGCGTACACCCGCTTACAACCGCTTAAACGTGCTTACTCTTGTGCACACCCACGCTATTTTCTTTGAAAGAAAAGAAAATGGGGAGACAGGAAAGTGGTGAAAAAGGGGTCACAAAGAGGGTAAGACAGTAGGGAAACAAGCTTGGGATGTGCAGGAGGGATGTAGGTAAGGCCCATAGCTGCCCATTTCTTCATCAGCAGCATACATATGAACAGCGTGCATGTGCATATGTATGTAATTTGGTGTGACATTTGAAACCTTCCACCCCTGAGAGGGGTGTCAGGACAACAATAATACTTGTTTTACAGCCAATTGTAATTGATAGGTTCCATGTCCAGTAGACATGTGTGCGGAATGGGCAGCTATGTATGGGGCGTAATTTTTTTGTGGGTACAGAGTGCCCATTTTTTTTTTTTTTTTCAGGTGAGAGTGGTATGTCAGGTGAAGGAAGTCAGTACAGCTGGGGAGGTAGGTTGGGTAGGTAAACAGACAAGACAAACAAGACGCATACAGGGGCGGTGTATGACATGTGTGGGGCGGTTACGCAATTGACGGGGACGGAGGTATGGATTTCCAGAGCCCATGAGCCCGCAGATGGCAACAGTGGAACTGATATCCCCACCCATAGGCAGTTGCCACTGTTCCTTCACTGCCCAGGATGGGGCTGTGCTGGGGGCTGTGTAGGTGGGGCAACAGGCATGCCCATTAGTTGCACCACCCATGCCTCGAACTGGCGTAGGGGCTCGAGAACAGAGTCCCGAATCTCCTTATGCACCACAGTCCGGACGCTACGGAGGGTGAGTGGTGGTTCTCCTCCGGCCACACTTGCAGAGGGGGGGCGAGCCCCATCCCCTGCAGCGCTTCCACCCGCAGGTGGCACAGGGCCACTGGAGGAGGGTCCGGACTCGGCACTAGTGCCAGGTGCACTCGCCAGCTAAGGTGGGAGAGGTGGCTCCGCTGGAACCCGCCTTCCCTGTCGTACTATGTTTTGCATTATGTCATGACAGTTTGGGTTAGTGACATATAATACCATTCACAATTAGTTGTAACAGCATGCATTAGTATTCCCATTAACCAAACACCCAGATATTCACACCATTGAACAGCGTGCATAACACATGAATAATTTGAACAGAAATACACAGTCCAACAACATGCAGGGTTAATTGATGGCAACAGGCCATCAGGTGTGGATGTATGAATAGGGCAGATGCATCAACAGACATGCAAATATATATGACCCAACAGGACAAACGTCCAGGGGTGTTAATTGTGATTGCACATACCATTTTCACGTGGAATGGGTTATATGTGGTTATAGGGTGGGGTGAAGAAAATAATATTAACACCTTCAAATAACAATACATATGCTGTACATTTCTAATAGCTACAGTTATATACACACTACTGTTCTAACTACAGTTTCCTATATGATAACTATTTCAACTTGGTGATAGAACTGTTACTGCAACATCAATATACATTTTATGGTTCTTCATACACATTCATATCTAGCTTTGTTCAGCTACATCATCCTGCTACATTTGCTTTATATAGCTGTAGACAAGTGTGGATGTTTGGTATATCAGACAAACATCCTATCTGCATATTGCAGACTGAGAGCAACATATTCTGATTTTGGGATACACATTCCAGATGCAGCAACACTTTGAACAGATTTTGCTGTTTGGTTTTGAATCTCACATGCATTTCATTCTGTCTTGACTGCAGTGTACTTTATTCAGGGGTTATTACTACTGTATTGCTGGATTCATGACACTTTCTCACACTCTCTCACTTGCTTTCATTTTACTATTCAGGATGGTACTTCTAGGCTTTATTGACATGTTTTACCAGTAGTTATTACAATCCTTTCCAGCAGTCTCACTTCTGTCATGTTTCAGTATTTCCACAGGGATATATTTCACACATGTGATTTCATCATCTTCTGCAGCTATACTTTTCAGCCTGCTGCAGGTTGTGTACTATTTTCTTACAGGCAGGGCATTTTATTTCAGAATATATGTCAGACAGTTTCATGTTTAGGTTAAACTTACAGGCTGGAACACACTTTTGTAATCAAGCAATACTTGCATACACTTTCACACTGTTACTTGCAGATTTTATTCCTTACTGACTACACTGCACTCTTTTGCTGACTGTCATACTTTTATATTTCTTTACAGTTACTGGTAGTGGATTACTGACCTGCCTGGTGGCGCAACCGCACCAGCCTATCACCATAGGCTCTGCGGTTCGCAGAACGGACACTTGCAGCTGTAATATAAATGAAGTAATATTGGAATACACATCTCCATAATATCAGCTAGTTTAATTTCTTACATACATAATTAAATGTTACTTACTCAGTAGTGGGGCGTTGGGTGTTTGCCGGGCCTCCTGGATCCAAAGGTTCAGTTGGTCCTGCTTGCGTCTCTTCAGGTCCGCATGGTGGTGATGGGCCTGCTCACCAGTCCTTGGAATCCCTGTGGCACTGGTGAGATCATGAGCCAACCGGTCCCACGCCTCAGCCCTGTATGCTCCCCAGAGGACCTGGCCCTGCATGAGTTGGGCCTCATGATTATGGACTAGGAGCCAGACCATGTACCTGGACTCCTCAACACCCCACCTCTGTGCTCGAAAGCGACTACCCTCTCCTACTCCTGTCATTCTGCCTGCAGGTCAGTTCTACAATCGTTTATGCTGTGTATTCCCGCCTATGGGGCTTATATAGTTCATTTTTCCCGCACATATATGTGATTGGCCATTTTGGAATTGTATCAACTTCAGTAAACCTGCATTGTCATGCTCTAGTTTGTATTCATTCCTATATATTAGCTATTATTGCATCTACAGGTACTGCTGTCATGGCTTAGTGGTTCTGTACCTTGACTATGGTGTATAGTATCCTGGGTTCGAACCTGGCCACTGTTTTTTATTTTTCATGACTGTCTAGACATGCTGAGGGGTGTGTCTGTGTAAAGGCAGTTTTGATACGGCTTGCTCAACGTTGCCCGTCGGTTAGCTTATTTGCACGGTGCGCAGCTCCGCGCAAATGGGGTACGCTGGTTTAAGCCTCATTTGGCTATCGGCACGCATATTACGCTCAACTCAGTTAGGGGCACATAGATTTAGTGTGTTAAACCACTGCTCAGCTATGGGCACTCATTTTGCACCAGTTAAACCACTGCTCATCTACGGGCACATGCACTCACTCTGTTAAACTGTAGCTCAGCTATGAGCACATCTGGCATTTTTTTTCTTTTGTTACCTCACATGTCTTCAATATAAATGGGCTATTTCATTACATTTTACATATATTGGGGTTTTATGTGTACATATTTGTCAGGGACTTGTTTCCTGCTTATTTTGAAAAAAAAAAATGGTGTTGTGGGGGCTCGAACCATGAATGCCTGCTCTTCAGCCAACATCTCTACCGCTACACTATTGCTTTCTGGCTTATTTTGCATATTTAGTTCTTATATGCTTTCCCACTGACTGCTAACTGTAGCTGCACTACGGGCACGCCCACGCAAACGAGCGCACTCACGGTTAAACATCTTTACATTTAAAAAAAAAATATGACATGTTCATTTATATATATTTTATGTTCATAGTCTGTGGGGGCATGTGTTGTGTTGTGTTTATTCACATTTCCGTGGACACTGTTGTGGGTGTTTACTTTGGGCACTTTTACACTTCTGGGGGCATGTCCGCTTGCAGGGCTCAGCCTACAGACACGCCCTCTACTGTCTTACATGGACCGTGTTAGACTTAGGTGGGATTCAGCATGCTCTCATGAATATGCAAAGCATGCTGACATCACTCTGTTTAACTGCAGCCTCCGTGTAAGAGTTATAACTCTTACACGGAGGCTTTGTGAATCCTGGGGAGTAACTATTAAGTTTGTAATATTTTGTAGACAACTTACAATATCTCAGGAACCACTCAAGCTACACACATAATGTTAGCAGCATTTCATTCATCTGGCGGAGAAATTTCATAGGAGACTAAGTAGTTCTGTCTGTCTTATTTGGTTATTGAGATATTTACAAAAATGTGATGATTATATCTATATAAATTACTTGTGAAGCTTGGGGAAAAATGGATGAAGGCTGACAGCCTAGTCAAATAGAATTTGATACATAATTCTATCATTTGTATAAATAAATGTAAAATACAGGCTTGTGTTCTTAAATGAAAGAAAACACTGTAAAATGTGAGCTTCAAGATTGTTGCAACATTGCCATCTGCTGTAAGGAAAATCAAGCCAAGCATTTCAAATGTTCTTTGAAGTTACAGTTATCGAAAAAAGTGGTGCCGAAGCATCTGGCTGAACATATTCTTTCTATTGTCTTAACTTAAGGAATAATTGTTAGAGTATACATGTGAAATGTATTTTATTGTTGTAGTTTCCTGAGCAGGTGTTAGCTTGCTAAATAATGCAGTATGTGGCCTGGGAACTCCAGACTAAGTGTCAAAATGATGTAATGTGAATACTGGGAAAACCTAAGTGTCAAAAAAAATGTAATTTGGGAGGGCCTTAGCAGAGCTGTTTTTAGTGTTTTAAAAACTATTGTTCAGTGAGAGACTGAAAGCATTTGTCTTGGACAATCAACCCAGCACTGCTTATGCTCTTTATATCTGTAAGTAGGATTGTAGCACTGTGTTTTCTCTTAAGATTAGCTAAAGATTAGAAAGATAGATTGTGTTTTTCTTTGACATTAGACCTGTCCTACTGTATTATTTTAAGTTTCTGTGTGATCTCTGAACTCTTAGATATCTCTGTGGTGCAGTAGTATTGTCTTGTGTTTTAATTATTTATTATTAAATATTTAAAAAACCTTTATCTGTGGCTGGTTTGTGTAGAGACAAAGTGAACTCTAGAGTACATTGCATATTTATAGAGGTTATTGTAATAGGCCACTCTAATAAGCCTTAGACTGAATAGTCACATTACCAATTGGATAATAATATTACACAGTAATAATTGGACACTCTTTCATGGGCTTTTGTGTAGCTGATAATTATTAAGCTGGTGGTGGCAGGAATTACTACTGTATAGTCTGGGTAAAAGGGCACAGCTAAAGAATCTGTGTCAGTCTTTCCCAGGAGTGTCTGTGAAGTTGTATAAATACTTATCTCAAAGTGTGTGTGATATGTCAGCTACCTGGGCAGGGACATGAAGCACTGGTGGGACAGCTAGGCTGAGATCTGGACTCTATGGCTGTGCCAGTGGGGAGTCTTATTTGGGGACCTGGAGAGCAAGGGAGCAACCGGCCCCAGACTGACTGTGATCTCTGTGTGCACTTAAGGGAAATTGTACTTTACTGTGAGTATTTGTTATCCTTTCCTCTTCTAGGAGATGACCTCCTTGGTGTTAGTGGTGAGGATTGAGGCTCTTGATTGCTGGGCCAGGGCATGGTCCTCACAAGTGTTTGGCAGTGGTTGGGATAAGATATCCTCACATATCTGTTTGGCAGTGGTGTGGGTAGAGTGAATCCTGTAGCTTATGCACAGTGATCTTTGGAGGTGTTTTGTACTCTAAATCAGCCACGCAGTGTATACTCTGATTTCAGATCACAATGGTTTTATTTCTTTTCTTAGCTTAGTTAGTCAGGGTGAGCAGGCAGCATGTCAGAACAGGAGTATGAAAAGCTGACAAGGAGCCATCTGGTAGAGATGTGCCAGGCTAGGGGACTGGTGCATGGAAACCTGACTGAGGTGGACCTGATTGCAGCCTTGGTTACAGCTGCATCAGAAAAAAGCATCCAGGAGGACAATCAGACTGGCAGTGAAGATGCAATATCCTAGGAGAATGGACAGCTCAACCGTTCAGCAAAGGACAATCAGACTGGTAGTGGAGATACAATATCCTCGGAGAATGGACAGCTCAACCTTTCTGCAATGGACTTAAAACTTCAGCTGGAGCTAAAGAGACTTGAGTTGGAGGTTAGGCATTTGGAGATAGAAGCTGAAGAAAAGGAGCATCAGAGGAAGCATGAGAGGGAAATGCTGACACTTCGCCAGAGTCATGGAGGTAATGGAGAAGGGAGTAACTGGACCCCAGAAGGACAACAGGTCAATACATTTCTTCCGCAATTTAAAGAGGGGGATAATTTTGATAGTTTCATTCACATGTTTGAAAGGGTATGCAAACAGTATAGTGTTGACCAAAGGCTCTGGGTATGGTTCCTGACCCCCTTACTCCATGGGAAAGCTGTAACTTGTATATCACAAATGCCTGACTCTGTTTGTTTTGATTATACTGCTGTAAAGAAATGTCTGTTACAATGTTTTAAGCTAACACCTGAAATGTATAGGAAAAAGTTTCGTGAGCATAGACGCAAGGCAGATGAAAATGTATGTGAATATGTTGTTGAACTGAGCACTTATTTTCATAGCTGGGTGAGTGGATGTCAGGTCACCACTTTTGAAGGGCTGGCAGACCTTTTGGTGAGGGAACAAGCCCTTAGCACTTTGCGTGAGGTCATGAGGATCTGGTTAGCTGATAGACAATGTGCTACTTCAGATGAGTTGGGGAAGAAGGGAGACGTATACCTGGCCAGCAGGGCAGCCCTGTACAGGAAGGGGACCCCAGTACTGCTCATGGGTCTAAAGGAACCCATGGTGGGCAGCACAGACTGCCACAACAAAATCCACCAGCAGCAGGGGAAGCCACTAGTCCAGGTACACGTCCAGGAGCTAGGGTTAAATGTTTTGAATGCAACCAGTGGGGCCATGTGGCATACAGATGTCCACAGAGGCAAGGTGGGGAACCAAAGGTGAGGGAGCCAGTAAGTGGTAAAGACAAAATTCCAACAGTGGGTTGTCTTGAGACAACAGGGGTATGGAACTACCATCCTGCAGATGTCCTGAGAGGGAAGGATTTGGATGAGGCAGTACTAGGTACTCATGCAGTTACATGCAGTGAGGCTAGGAGACAAGCATGTGGGTCTGGTAGCCTGGGGGAGACCCAGACAGACTGCATACATGCAGCCAGGACTGCTGAGGTGGTTACTTCAGGGAGGGAGCTACTCTGTTGCAGTGAAACTGAATGTGAGTCACAGCTGCTTGTGGGTACTGATGTTCCCTTGGAAAGGGTAATGGCAAAGGTAGAGGTGATTAGTAATACCCAGGCTGACAATGAGGCACCACTGTCAGAGGATGCCAGACTTCCAGTGGAAGGGGAGCTGGGAAGGGTTACAAGGAGAGAGTTGAGACAGGCTCAGCTCTCAGACTGTCGATTGCAAGGCCTAAGGCAGGTAGCTTGGGAGGCACCTGATTTTCAAGGGAAGGGGGAATCTGTATACTGGGACAAAGGGTTACTATACAGAGAGTGGACCCTTGAGGGAGGGTTAGAAGGTGAGAGAATACAGCAGTTGGCAGTGCCTAGAGCCTACCGTCTGGCACTTCTAGCCATAGTCCATGATATACCCTTTGCAGGTCATATAGGCATAACATGTACAAAAAGGCATATTATGCAAAACTTCTATTGGCCTGGAATTTTCACAGATGTAACAGGGTACTGCAGGACCTTGAAAGCAGTGCCAAAAGGTAGGCAAGGCAGGAGACAAAGTGAGAGCTCCTTTGATGCCTTTGCCTGTGATTGAGGAGCCATTTCAGAGGGTAGCTATGGATACTGTGGGTCCTCTGAGTACCCCAAGTTCCACGGGGAAAAAATATATCCTAGTGGTAGTGGATTATGCTACACGATACCCTGAGGCAGTGGCTTTGTCCTCCATTGAGGCAGAAAAGGTGGCAAATGCCTTGTTAGGGATTTTCAGCAGGGTGGGTTGCCCCAAAGAAATACTGACTGACCGAGGTGCCAATTTCATGTCAGACCTGCTGGCTTGTCTGTGGAAGTCCTGTGGGGTGAAACACATGAAGACCACCACCTACCATCCGCAGACTAATGGTCTTGTTGAGAGTTTAAACTCTACAATCACATCCATGCTATGGGCATTTGCAGATCAGTTTAAGAGGGAGTGGGACAAATATGTGCCCCATCTGCTGTTTGCTTACAGAGAGGTTCCCCAGGAATCCACGTGTTTTTCAACCTTTGATTTGTTGTATGGGCATAGGTTGAGGGGACCTCTAGATTTCATTCGAGATGAGTGGGAAGGTGAGTGTGAGCCTCACAAGGAGTCTGTTGTGGCATACATCCTAAACCTCAGGACAAGGCTCAGGGAACTCATGGGCTTGGCCCAGGAGAACCTGGCAGAAGCCCAACAACAGAAAAAGGTGTGGTATGACAGGAATGCTCGAGCTAGAGAATATGCTGTGGGGCAGCAGGTAATGGTTCTCATTCCTGTCATACACAACAAGCTGGAAGCAGCTTGGGAGGGACTCTACAAGGTGGTAAGAAAGGTAAGTGATGTTAACTACATGGTGGAAGTGCTAGGCAGATGGCAGGGGCACAAATTGTACTATGTTAACATAATGAAACCTTACCATGGTAGGGAGGCCCTTGTGCTGAGCATTTGCAGTGGATTGCAGGAGGAGTCATAGGAGATCTTGGGACTGATCTCCTCAGTGAGGCTCGGGCTGACACCTCAGTGGAAGGGGTGGCAATGTCCCAGCAGCTATCTCCTATCCATGTTCAAGTAATCTGAGCAGTGTTGCAGGTCTTTGGGGACATGTTCACTGGGAAACCAGGGAGCACCCACCTGGTGCAGCACCAGGTGGCTACAGGACCTCAAAGGCCTATTTGGCAGGCTTCTTATAAGGTGCCTGAGAGAGTCAAACAGTCTCTGAAGGAAGAGATACAGGAGATGCTGGAACTAGGGGTGATTCAAGAGTCCAACAGTCCTTGGGCCTCGCCAGTAGTGTTGGTGCCAAAGAAGGATGGCAGCACCAGGTTCTATGTGGATTGCAGGAAATTAAATAGTCACCAGAGTCAGATGCTTACCCCATGCCTAGGACAGATGAGGCCCTAGAGCAGCTGGGTGGGGCTAAGTATCTTACAACCATTGATCTTACCAAGGGTTACTGGCAGGTGCCCTTGACTCCCAGTGCTAGAGAGAAGTCAGCCTTTGTGACTCCTTTTGGCTTGTATGAGTTCACAAAGTTGTCCTTTGGGATGAACAATGCCGCAGCAACTTTCCAGAGGCTGGTGGATAATATCCTAGCAGGAGGGTTTGCTTTTGCTTACCTAGACAATATTGCCATCTATAGCCATTCCTGGCCAGAGCACCTTCAGCATGTCAGGGAGGAGCTGGGCAGACTAGAAAAGGCAGGGTTGACCATTAAGCCGAGCAGATGTCAGGTGGGTATGGCAGAGGTCTCCTACCTAGTACATAGATTGCGGAGTGGTAAGATAAGGCCAAAACCTGCCAAAGTGGAAGCTATTCAGGCATGGACTGCACCTGTTACCAAAAAGCAGGTGAGGGCATTGTTAGGGACAGAAGGGTACTACAGAAAGTTCGTCCTCAGTTATAGTACCATAGCTGCTCCCCTCACAGGCCTGACAAGGAAGAACAGGCCAGATAAAGTAGTGTGGACCCCAGTATGTGAGCAGGAATTTCAGAAGCTTAAAGAAGCTTTGGGAGGACCCCCTCTGTTAGCCAGTCCAGATTACAGCAAAGAATTTGTTGTGCAGGTGGATGCTTCAAACCATGGGGTGGGAGCTGTACTTAGCCAGATTTCTTCAGAGGGGGAAGAGCACCCAGTGGTTTATCTCAGTCGTAGGCTCCAACCCAGGGAGGAATGCTATGCAGCTGTAGAAAAGGAATGTCTAACTATAGTGTGGGCATTGCAGAAACTTCAGCCTTATCTGTATGGAAGAAAATTCACTGTAATGACAGATCACAACCCTCTAATATGGTTAAACAGAGCCAGTCAGCAAAATGCCAAATTGCTAAGATGGAGCCTGGGGTTGCAAGCATATGATATGACAGTGCAGCACCGCAGTGGGATTAGCAATGCCAGTGCAGATGGGCTCTCAAGACAGGGAATGGGATGAGGTACCCTCAGATAGACCTAACCCTCTCAAGCAGTGTTTCTAAAGGGTCACTTGAAAAACTAGTTTGAATTCTCCAGGGGGGAAGAGATGTGAAGATTGGGGAAAGATGGGTGAAGGCTGACAGCCTAGTCAAATAGAATTTGATACATAATTCTATCATTTGTATAAATAAATGTAAAATACAGGCTTGCATTATTAAATGAAAGAAAACACTGTAAAATGTGAACTTCAAGATTGTTGCAACATTGCCATCTGCTGTAAGGAAAATCAAGCCAAGCATTTAAAATATTCTTTGAAGTTACAATTATCTAAAAAAGTGGTGCCGAAACATCTGGCTGAACACATTCTTTCTATTGTCTTAACTTAAGGAATAATTGTTAAAGTATACATGTGAAATGTTTTTATTGTTGTATTTTCCTGAGCAGGTGTTAGCTTGCTAAATAATGCAGTTTGTGGCCTGGGAACTTCAGACTAAGTGTCAAAATGATGTAATGTGAATATTGGGAAAACCTAAGTGTAAAAATGATGTAATTTGAGAGGGCCTCAGCAGAGCTGTTTGTTAGTGTTTTAAAAACTATTGTTCAGTGAGAGACTGAAAGCATTTGTCTTGGACCATCAACCCAGAACTGCTTATGCTCTTTATATCTGTAAGTAGGATTGTAGCACTGTGTTTTCTCTTAAGATTAGCTAATGATTAGAAAGTCAGATTGTTTTTCTTTGCCATCAGACCTGTCCTACTGTATTATTTTAAGTTTCTGTGTGATCTCTGAACTCTTAGATATGTCTGTGGTGTAGTAGTATTGTCTTGTGCTTTAATTATTTATTATTAAATATTTTAAAAACCTTTACATGTGGCTGGTTTGTGTAGAGACAAAGTGAACTCTAGAGTATATTGCATATTTATAGAGGTTATCATAATAGGCCACTCTAATAAGCCTTAGACTGAATAATCACATTACCAATTGGATAATAATATTGCACAGTAATAATTGGAGACCCTTTCAAGGGCCTTTGGGTAGCTGATAATTATTATGCTGGTGGTGGTAGGAATTACTACTGTATAGTCTGGGTAAAGGGGCACAACTAGAGAATCTGTGTCAGCCTTTCCCAGGAGTGTCTGTGAAGTTGTATAAATACTTATCTCAAAGTGTGTGTGGTGTGTCGGCTACCTGGGCAAGGACACAAAGCACTGGTGGGACAGAGAGGGTACTGGAGGTTAGCTTGCCAGCTAGGCTGAGATCTGGACCCTATAGCTGTGCCAGTGGGGAGTCTTATTGGGGACCTGGATAGCAAGGGAGCAACCAGCCCCAGACTGACTGTGATCTCTGTGTACACTTAAGGGAAATTGTACTTTACTGTGAGCATTTGTTATCCTTTCCTCTTCTAGGAGATGACCTCCCTGGTGTTAGTGGTGAGAATTGAGGCTCCTTGATTGCTGGGCCAGGGCACGGTCCTCACATTACTATCATAAAAACAAAAGTTAATATATGTTTACCTACACTAGGCAGAGGTCAAATATTGATGCACTTGAGTTTGCCATTGTGTAAGCTTTAAGGCGAAATCTTTTAAAACTGTGTACATAGCATGGTTTTGGAATTATTGATGCAAAAATGAACAAGCAATATTTGACGCCTAGTGACATCAGTGGGAGTTAACTGCAGATGCACCTGGAGGCATCACTCAGATGTAATGAGTTAAGTATACTGAACAGTCTGTGGTGGATTCGAAATAGAAACTGGACATTATTTCTGACAAACTTATGTTGCCTTTCATGAAGAGGAAATAAAAGAAAAGATGAAAGGTGTTTCTGCTAAGGTGGATATAGAACATATTTTTAAAGAAAAAGAAAAACAAGAACTTCTCATGGTTTGAGAAGACTACAAGAGAAAGTAATTGGTGGAGACATCAGAACTGATGATGAATTTAACTAATTGGAGGATGTAGTGGAGATTGATGTTGTTGGACCATCCAGTAGTAAAGCTGATGATGTTTTAGGGGCAGAGGAAAGCAACAATATGGGATGAAGGGGCAAGGTCTAGCAGAGATGGCCAAATAGATTATGATGAGTACAAATGGCAGATAATACTGGATGTGTGTAGGGTGGAAGGATTAAAAGCTAGCATTAGCTATAGATGTGTGTGTGTGTGTGTGTGTGTGTGTGTGTGTGTGTGTGTGTGTGTGTGTGTGTGTGTGTGTGTGTGTGTGTGTGTGTGAAAGAAAACTGTAAAATACTGAGAAGGTGTTCTTATATATTACATAATCCTTTCAAATTTTATTTTTAATGTATATTTTTAAGATTATATTTTTGAGGACGTTATTTAAGTCATGTGACAAGTGTCAGGTGTTTTATATGTATTTAAAAAGCTACTAAGTTATGAATGGAATTTCGAATTATGAAGTTTCTGGATCCAGTGTGGGATTTATACTGAGACAAAAGTGCTTATGTTTGCAATTAAATTAATTTTGTCTAGCAGATTTATTTGTCTGTTGTCCTCCTTTTTCCAGGTTGTGGAGTTTTGTTTTTCAAAATTCATAAGCAACTTCTATCCCCTAAGTCAGTCTCTACCTCAGTCTCAAAATCTCAGCCAGCTATCAATATCTGATGCATCCCTTAACTCATACCTCTTTGTTTTCAGAAAGTTGTAGCCATACACAATAGGCAACTAGAAAGTGACTGTCATCTCCTGCTGCCTGTACAAGATGTGATTACTGAAAATGGCTCTCCCCACAAGGTGATTGGGAGTGCAGCACCAAGTGTGACAGGGGAATAAATTAGTCATTTGGTGGCCAGAAAAGGGACATATGATAAGCCTGACTGGGGAAGGGGTGTACTTTCTTATTATTGTTTAGGTACATGCTGTATGTTGGTTAAGACAGGGGGTGCCTGTCCAAGTTTATACAAGCAAGGATGTTGGTGGACAACGGTAAGAGCAGACACTAAAATGAAAGGACAACTAGTTTTCTTGATGACAGCACTGGTTGCCAAAACACTTACAAAATAACAAAACAAAACAAGAAGGCCACATGGAATAATATTCACATTCTTAAATATATTTTAAGGGTGGGGGGGTTCTTTAATTTGCTAAGCAGGAATGTAAGTTGGCAAAGAGATTTTTTTCAGCCATGACTACATACTTTGACTCAAAACATCCAATTTTCTTAGTACCAGTTTATATATATATATATATATATATATATATATATATATATATATATATATATATATATATATATATTAATAAAAAACATGCAAAACACAATTTCATAAATGTGTGTAGATGATACTGGCAATAACTAAAAACAGTATTACTAAATAACAAAATATTCAGCACATTTGACTGAGTGCTCATAACACTGAGTGATCAATAAAAATTAAAAAAAAAATCTGTCCTTTTTTGCAGGGGACACCCCTCCCCCCACATCTCACCCATCCTACTTACATATGCCAATTCTAAGGTTGCACAACAGTGGAGGAAATGGAAAATCCCTAAACACCACTGCCACATGTTCTTGCACTCAGTTAATGTTTAGTAATCTGAGATTCAGCAAAAGGAGTCAGATGATTTTCAGGTTGATCGAATAAACAGTTGACAAAAAGAAATGAAACTATATGTTTGTGTGTGTGTGTGTGTGTGTGTGTGTGTGTGTCTATATATAAGGATAAACACATGCTTTCATTGAATGTTAATTTAACGAAATGAGTACCAGATGTGTACTAATTATAAAAAGCAGTCTGTGTTGAATGCTGAATATTTGTTTGAATGTCAGTATAGATTTTGTCAGGCAAGCATGGATTTATATTGCTAATGATGAAATGTTGGGATATACCAAATGTTTCAGCATTAGGGTGTTGGAGTATATGTGTGAGCATTTGTTAGGGTTAGATTAAGGGCTAGGTAAGGGGATAGATGTTAGGAGTGTATGTGTACATGTTTGTGGGTTGGGGTTAGAGTTAGGGCTAGGTTAGGGAATAGATGGATAGATGTGTCACGAAAGGAGATACTACCAGCCCAGCTATCAGGAATTTTGTAAATAATTATATATCATTTGTGAATATCAACATGATTCATATGCTTGTGCTACAAATATATTAGATCTGTATATTATATGTGTACCAAACTGCTGGTACAGAAGTGTGTGTTGAAAAGGGTTTGTAAAGTAATGAGCTTAAAAATGTAACCACAGTGTACCCTACTGGATTAAAACAGAAATGTACCTGCACTAGTGTAACTGCTTAGATATATATATATTTTAACAATGGAAACTGGAATGCCAGAGGTTAACTTCAGAAAAATAGCTGACATTAAATTATTTATTTATTTATTTGTTTATTTTACATTTGTTGACCGGGCTAGTCTAACTGGATATATGTCCATTTTCAGTAGAGGCCTGGGGAGATAAGCTCCAATAAAGAGATAATAGCAACATTCGTACAATGGATAGTAAGACCAGGGATGCAAATTGTTGCATATAGTATTATACTGTACAATAAATAGCAAGACTAGGGTTGGAAGTAGTTACATATAGCATTGTACTGAGGTTACTAACATATTTAAAGAAAGAAACAAGTAAATGTTTGTAGGGATATGTATATACAGTTGATAGCTTTCTTTACAAATTATCAAACTATCAATTACTTTATGGCCACATAATAAAAGGATGTTATCTTTCAGTTTCAGTGCAGTAACAGATACAATGTCTATACTAGGGAGATTTCTCTATCGTGAAATAATTACTTGTTTTGAAATGTGTAGGAATGTATTTGTTTTATGACTTCCAGGATCTGCCTAGATCTGAGGGAAAAGCCCTTGTGTATGCATTTTCACAGGTAAATACTAAATGCTGCCAGCTGCATCAATAGTTGTTTTACCTGGGATAGAGTCATATGACAAGAAATGATGTAATTCTGCAAGCTATCCCAGCAGTAATATTTGAGATATTAATTTAATAACTCTCTGAGAGAGACTGAGTATTCTGTATTTTCTTTGACCTGACATCAGCTGGAAGACCCACTCACCACATCTGCCTTGCTTGCTCTGAAGTAAGTTATTAGGGTACAGTAATTCTCTTAGATACAATCAGGAATATAGCAAAGCTTAGCTTACATGTTTTTGTTTATTTATTTGAGACTGTCCTGCAATGTTGTTTGAAATATTTCCTGTGATTTTGAACTCTGATGTAACTGTAAGTATATACTATTTTCTTGTTCTTTTATTATTTATTATTAAATATATTTAAACCTTTCATTGTGGCTGATCTGTGTAGAGACATATGTTCTGAGAGTACTTGCATATTTATTTGGTGACACTGTGTAGGCCACTCCTAATAGCCTTGCTCTTGGTCAAACTACCATTTGTATTGATAGTAACATTACACAGTAAGATTGGACACCCTTTGTTAAGGGCCTTAAAGCAGCTGATAAAGAGTTGGCTGGTGGCAGTAATAACTACCTTAAAGTATGGGAAGAAGAGGGCATAGCTAGGAAACCTGTTCCAGCCCTTCCTAAGTGTGTGTGAGTGTATATAAATCAAACTTCAAAGTGTGTGTGTGTGTGTGTGTGTGTGTGTGTGTGTGTGTGTGTGTGTGTGTGTGTGTGTGTGTGTGTGTGTGTGTGTGTGTGTGTGTGTGTCAGCTACTTGGGCAGGGACATGTAAAACTGGTTGGATAGAGAGGGTGCTGGAGGTCTTGGCTTTGCCACTCAGCTGAGATCTCAACTCTGTAGCTGTGCCAGTGGGGAGCCTTATTGGGGATCTGGAAAAAGAGGGTGAAACCAGCCCTGGACTGACTGTGGTCTCTGTGTACTCTTAAGGGAAATTGCACTTGATGCAGAGTGCTGTATCTGGAAATACTGTGTGTATACCTGTCATCCTCTCAATGTATGTTCCCCACTGTTGCCAGTGGTGAGGATTCAGGCTCCTTGATTACTGGGCCAGTGATGGGGCATCACAAGATGTTAGGGATGTGTATAAGTGTGTGTGTTTATGTATGTCATGTGTGCCTGAGCTGTCTTGCATAGTGATAGTGCTATAGAAAGGATTTTCCTAAGTTAAGGTATTGGGTTAGAGTTAGTATTAGCACACATTAGGAAGGTGGTGCAGGGAGAGGGTAATGAGCATCAAAGCTATAGAAATTCTCCTAACCTCACCATATGTGCAGTACACACTGTAAATTAAAGCTCATTCACAGCACATGCAAACCAGAGACAGATTAGCAATCCCAAAACACTAAAGACCACCCCAACAGCCTCCTAAACTCAATTCTATACTTAGTTAAGAAAAGTAAAATGAAATTAAAACAAAGCAAAATGTAGTGCATAGTTATTTGTTCTTATTCACTTTTAAATTTAAGAAATAAAATAAAAAATAAAATATTTTATTTATTTATTTATTGACGTGTTTACCGGGAAAGTCCACTGGGCTGAGCAGAGACCATTTTCAGTGGAGGCCCAGGGAGAAAAGCTCCAATGCACAATATAACATGGTAGTTACAAAACAAAGTTAGAAAACAATATTTTCAAAAGATGGTTCCAATGTTTATAGGAGTCATCTCAATGCGTAAATGGCAGAGGTGATATAATAAAACAAAACAAAAAAAATAAGCAAATTCAAACAATGTGAAAATATACAGATTCAAACAGTAATGAAAGTAGCTGGATAATCCAGTTAGATTGAGGAAAATACATTTATTTCAGTGAAGAGCAACTAAAGATTTTGTAGAGTCTAGGGAAAGGGGAGTTTGGTGATAGCGTTAGACAGTGTAGAGCAGTTGCATATCCATTTGGAGAGAAGGTGCTTATGTAGGGCCGTTTTAAATATAACAGGGTGCTGTTCATAATAGACAGAGTTGAGGAGATTGTTCCACCATCTAGTGATAGTCCAGGAGTATAACAGTTTACCTGCAGGGAGATTAGGTTTGGGAATTTGTAGAAGGTTTTGATTTTCTGATCATAAAGATCTTGTAGAGGTGTAGGGGGAGAATAAGGAGCTGAGTGCAGGGCAATCTTGTGGTTTGAAAATTAGTCTATGTGAGGCAGATAGTTGAAGGTGTTTAAGTAGTGTGGGAATTCAAGCCATTGGAGATTTCTTAGGGCAATACAATGGTGAGCTGAATGATGGCAGTTAGAGGCAAATTTGGCGATCTTATTATAGCAAGACTCTAATTTTAGTTGGAGGGAAGACTGAAGATTTGTTAGTAGTGGAGCACCGTAAGTTAGAGAGGGAAGTAAACAGGAGAGGGCTAGTGCTTGTTTTGTTGATGGGGAGAGGAAATTGTTATGCCTGTATAGAAGTCTAAGTTTTTTGTGGGTTTTTGAGATATTGGATTGGATATGTAAATCAAATTTGAAATTGTCGTCAATTATGACTCCTAAGAGTTTGGTACTAGGTATGATGTCTGCTTGTATTGAATTGAGAGACAGAATGTCCTGTAATTTGATAGAGGCATTTTTTGAGGGGTGAACAGCATGAGTTTTTTTTTTGGCATTTAAGGAAAGATGATTTTTGTGGAGCCACAATTCAACAGTGGAGAAGGCTGTTTGGGACTTTTGTTGAAGGTTGCTAGGGTTGGGTGCATAACATACTATAGTTGAGTCATCTGCATATTGGACTAGGGAGGAGTGTGGTAAGGCTTGGTGAAGGTTGTTTATGAATATGTTAAGTAGAAGGGGTCCAAGGACTGAACCTTCTGAGATGCCAGTAGAGTTGTGGAGTAAAGGAGAGGTGGAGTGTTGCCATTTGACAGCATGTTGCCTATTAGAGAGATAGCTTTTGAACTAGTTGAGAGACTGAGAGGACAGGCCTATGGATGAAAGTTGATAGAGAAGGCTAGAATGGGATATTGCATCAAATGCTTTAGATCGATCTAAAAAGAGGATGGATGCTATATAGCCAGAGTCACGGATTTTGTTTATGATATCTAAGAAGGAAATTAGTGCAGTAGAGGTATTATGCCCGGGCCAAAATCCATGTTGGGTTGGGAGAGGATGTTATTGTTTTGGAGGTACTGGACTAGTTGTTTTTGTATACATTTTTCAAGAATTTTAGATATGGGGGATAGGAGAGCGATGGATCAAAAATTTCAGATATCAGAGGAAGGACCCCCTTTATGGAGGGGGAGGATGATGGCTTTTTTCCAAACAGAGGGAACATAAGATTCTTGGATCGATCTATTGATTAGAATGCTAATAGGATAGGCTACTGCATCAGCAGCAATCTTAGGGAATTTGGCAGGAATATCATCAGCTGAGATAGAACATGGTTTTAGCTTTAGCAAGAGTTTTTTTACATATGAAGTAGGAATATGGGAGAGGTTAAATTCAGTCTGGGAGGGAAGTTTGTCACAGTTTTGCATGGGTGAGTTTAAGGGTGTGGTATTGGGATGTAGATGAGCAGAAGAGGAAGGATTGAGGTGATGCTTGTTAGGTGAAGGGGGAGAGGAAGAGGAGGAATTGAGGTGATGATTACGAGGTGGAGGGAACGGAAAAGGAGGCTGTAAGATTAGCTATTGTGTCAATGAAATATGAGTTAAATTTGGAGGCTATAAGGTCAGGTGACATATTGGGGAAGGGACAGGGGTTGATTTTAGTGCCAGGGTTTAAGAGATTATTGATGGAAGACCAGAAGAGTTTGGGGTTGTTTTTCCTATTTGCTTGTAGGTGCCAGAAATACTATTGTTTGTCTTTACAAATAAGTTTTTTTGAAAGGTTGCATAGTTGTTTATACTGGATAAGGTTGGCAGGGTTATCAGAATTCAACCATTGCTTACAGAATTTGTCCCTGTTTCTCAAGATTTCTTTAGTTGACTTAGAAAGCCAAAGGGCATGATTGGATTTAACTCTAATGGATCTAGTAGGTGTCAGGCTATGGAAAGTGTTAAGAAAGGAGTTGTTAAAGTAAAGAAAAAAAAACCTACAAAAACTACAAAAAACTACAATTCACTCTGCTACAGGCCCCATGAGGAGCTCAGTGTCTCTCCAACCTAGCACCACTCTTAAGTATTCAACTGCGGTACCACCTTTATCATTCTTATAAGAAAAGCGCAGTCTGGGTCTGAACTGTCTGCAAACAGTTAAAGTTAACTTTGAGTATGTGTCTAACTGTTTGAGCCAATGTGCATTATCCCCTGGAAAGCACTCTGCTTTGGCTTGTAAGCAGATCCCCCCCCACACACACACACTCATCTTCCATTTTCTCTCTGATTCCCTTCTGTTTGCAAATAGTATCCATAAGTGATCAATACTGTGTGTTTGTTAATTTAAACTGAGACCACAGTAGCCTACTGATACAAGGTTATCCTGTTTCACCACCTGAGAAATGGTTAAGAAATGACTTACAGTTTCAGAGCAGTCCTTGGTCAATTGTGATTGTTTCTTAAACACAAACTTGTCTTTGCATTGGCTCATTAGCAGCAGTACAAAATAACTGCCTGCTCACACCCTTGTTCTCCCCCTCCCCCTTCCCTGTTTATTACCTTAAGCCAATCCCAAAGTTAATAAATATTACCTGTGACAGGCACCATTTTTAAAACTACAACCACCCTTTGAGCACCTCATGCTCAGCTCTGCCATAGAACTTATTAAAACTGCTTGAACTGGGGCACAGATAACTGATAGTTTGTGGAAATACAGGGTACCTACCCGAGTCTCCACATTTACTATCATATGTTCATTTATCAGTTTACTCTGTTACCTGATTGTTTCCAGCCCCCTCATAAGAGCAACTAATAGGGCCTCTGCCCACTTTGCTCCCCACCCTGCCCCCTATTTCCTCCCGCCCCCAGTGGTCCTACCTTTATTACACTCACAAACCCCTCCCATCATTCCAATAGCCAACCACTGCACTAAACCCAACACTGCCTCCTCCATCTTCCCACTACTATCACTCCTCCTCAGCTAACATGTACAAGCATACCTTACCTATGCTCACTGCATGCACTCTCCTTGCATATTTTACATCCTACCAAAACTCCATCATTCCCCCACTCAACCACTACCACTGTACTACTACTCACACCACCACTCATGTCTCACCCTCACTCAGCTCCCCTCCCACCAACTCAAGAACCATCCCTATGCACCCCCCGCATATTCTAGCAACTACATTACTCAAACATAAAGCATCCCTACAACTTAACATAGTAACCCTCCCACCATACCTGTTACCCACAGAGCACAATCATAAAGTTTCCCTAATAACCAAACACATTAAAAAAACTGAGAAAACTAATAACCTAAACTAATAACTAATAATGCATATTCTAGCAACTATATTACTCAAACATAAAACATCCCTACAACTTAACATAGTAACCCTCCCACCATACCTATTACCCACAGAGCACAATCATAAAGTTTCCTTAATATCCAAATACATTCAAACACTGAGAAAACTAATGACCTCATGCATATCAAAACTAGCCCTAAGTGGAGACATCCACCCCAACCCTGGCCCTACCATTTCCAACTCCAATCCTCATAATCAGACTAGAACCCACAACTTCTCCCATATCACAGCCAATAGAAAGCCAAGTGACATCCTTCTACTAAGCCTAAATATTTGAAGTATATTCAACAAAGTCTATGAACTCCATGCCACCATAGACGTGTTCTCCCCAGATATAGTCATCCTGACAGAAACCTGGCTAAAACCTCACATTACCAGTGAGCAAATCCTCCCTACCGGTTAAGGCATACTAAGTAGACCAGCTAAACAAGAAAGGAGGCGGTGTAGCTATAATATTTAAACAGCATCTAAACATCCAGATCTTAAAATCATCAGCTCCACAAATAGGCAATGAAGAAATAATATATACCAACCTCAAAATAAACTAAAACAAAACCATCAACATAATTGGATGCTACTTCCCACCAGCCAAAACATCCCTCCATTAGAAAACCTCCTCAGCTGGTCTACCCACCATCTCCCCCAAGAAACTATAATCTTAGGTGATTTCAATATTGACTGGCAATCCTGTTCTGGCAACCATCCAACCCATCATGTAAACCTTCATGGCTTCACCCAACTAGTCCAGTCGCCAACCAGGATAAATAAAAACTCCAACAAGCACACTACCCTCAATTGGATACTAGTCAGTAAGAGCCCCCAGTCATATATAACAGGCTGCTTATCAGATAGCCTCAGTGATCACTCCCCAACATTCCTACTCAAAAAATACCTATACCAAGCTAAACCTGTCATCTACCACCAAATACGTAAAAATCTAAACTTTAACCCACTCACATTCATCTTATCCCTCAAAGAATGTAACTGGCATCCTCTAAAGTACCCGAGTCTTGATGACATAGTTGAATTTTTTAATACTACCTTCCTGAGCATCCTTAATTACCATGCCCCCATAAGACTTTCCAGAACCAAAGCACAACCCTCCCCATGGCTACAGAAAACCACTAAGTCAGAAATGAAAAACAGGGATAAAGCCTGGGAGTACTGCCACAAAACCAAAACCCCCTCAACTAGACAGAAATTCCTAGAACTACGCAATAGAGTCAAAAAGCTAATAAAACAGGACAAATTCCAATACTACCAGTCTGCCCTAGATTTCTCCCAACACAGCCCCAAACAATTTTGGTCCTCCATAAACTCCATCCTCCACCCAGATAAATCAGTACACCTCCTCCTAACATCCCTCACTCCTCCGAAAATATTGCTACCTCATTCAACACACACTTCACACAAACCATACTATCACTAGCTAAACAACACAACCCCCCTCCCCACCAACCCACTCCTTCAACTAGTAATCTCCCCACTGCCTTCTCTTTTTCTCCTGTACCTACCTCCAGCATAAAAAACTCTTAATTAAACTTAAGCCCACCAAATTAGCAGCAAACAACCTCCCAAGTGAATACCTACAAATCACAGCTGATGCTCTGGCCTACCCAGTATCCATCTTGATTAACTGAGCTCTGTCAGAAAGTTACGTTCCCACACTATGGAAAGTATCACATATAATTCCCCTCCTCAAAGGTGGCCCCTCCACAGAACTAAATAATTACCACTCCATAGCTATTAATTCTCCACTCTCCAAAATACTAGAGAGATGCATTCACTCTCAGGTCTCAGACTACCTTCTTACTAACAACCTTCTTTCTAGTATTCAGCATGATTTCTGACCAAACCATAGCACCACCACTGCCTTACTCTCCTATACTAACACTATCCTTCAGCATAAAAACAATGGCTATCTCTCCTCTGCTACTTTCCTAGACCCATCTAAAGCATTTGACATGGTTCCACACAAACAACTCATCTATGTCCTCAATAACCTATCCTTCTCTCAATCAGTCACCAACTGGTTTCAGAGTTACCTGTCTGACCGCCAACAATCTGTTGTATGGCAGAATGACATATCTCTCCAACTATATGTCTCTATAGGGGTTCCCCAAGGATCCATCCTTGGACCCCTACTCTTCTCTATTTTCACCAATAATCTAGCCTCTGCCACCAAACATGGCATACTCATACAATACGCAGATGACTCAACCATAATCTGCTCAGCCCAGTCCCTACCCAAACTGCAAAAAGTCACACAGGAAGCCTTTTCCTCTGTTTAAACTTGGTTATACGATGCCCAATTAATACTCAACCCAAACAAAACTAAACTACTCATCTTCCAACCGACCAAACATACTCAAAACAACTCACACTTTAACATCACAGCAAAAGACAACACCACTATACACCCAACAGAACACACCAAATTGCTAGGAGTGGAAATAGACAATAAACTAAAATTTGACATTCACATATCCATGACCATAAAAAAAGTCCACAAAAAACTAGAAGCGTTATACAGAAATAAGCAACTTCTCACCAAAGCACCAAAGATTTCAGTAGCAAATTCCCACCTTATCTCCACCCTACTTTATGCCTCTCCAATATATACCAACCTAAGGCAATGCGATCTAAACAAGCTAGAGACCTGCTACAACAAAATTCGCCAAATTTGCCACAGGGCATCCTACCGTAGTCATCACTATCTCTCACTTGCTGAACTGGGCTAGCTTGAACTCCCTCACCTCCTTCAATGATATCAATTCACACTCACCCACAAACTTGTATACCATCCACTAAATGTCCCATCCCTCCAGAATCTACTCCAACCGTATCGCACCACCAGACCACTAAGATCCAGCAACAAAAATCACTTGCAGATCACTAAAGCCAATAACTCTGTTGGTGAAGCACTATTCTCTTACGCCATAGTTAAATGATGGAACTCCCTCCCACCCACAATTACCTCCATACCATCATACACCCACTTCAAAACTTTACTAAAAGTGCACCTAAAAACATGCTGGCTATGCCCTTGCAACTCCCACTCTAATATCACCCACCCCATCCAACCATTACCTTTCTTTCCACCCCACTAACTACCTTGATTATAGCAAGCTTGGATGCTCATAAGCCTACTGCTTATTATACAGCATGAACCTGTTATTGTAACAATTGTTAATGTCTGTTATGTACTTCACAGATAAAGATTCTAGTTGTCTACTGATGTACTATGTTCTTCATCTGTTACTATGTTTGTAATTAATTGCTATGTTAATCAAATTGTTAATCACTATGTAAATCAAATGTAACTACTGTCTGTATATTTTAACTGTGGAGCTTTTCTCCCTGGGCCTCTGCTCAAAATGGACCTATGTCCAGTCGGACACTCTGGGTCAACAAATGTAAATAAATAAATAAATGAATACCAAGGGCGTTATCTAGAGGTAAAGTTTTAAGACAGTTCCAGCTGAGGCTGCTAAGGATAGTATTAAATTTATGGGGACAGAAATTTGATATATTTTGTGTAACCCTAATGTTATGGACTGTTGAGAGAGATTTGCAATTGCGTATGGTATAGGCTGGGAGATGATCATTAAAGGAGTTTGGAAGGGTGCCGGCAATTGTGTATTTAGAAGGGTCTGAAACTAAGATCCAGTCTAGAATTGTGCCTTTGTTAGTTTTGAGGTTATATCTGGTAGTAGAGTTGATTAATTGTGTAAATTGGAAAAGATTTATGCTATTAGGGGATTGGATAGGGGAGGTAGTAGCCCAGTCAATGTTCATGTCACCTAATATAATAGTTTCACTTTTTATTGTATGGGATATCCAGGAAAGAATGTTTTCTAGAATAGGGATGTTATTTCCTGGTAGAATATAGATGATTATAATACAGAGCTTTTTGGAATTGTTAATATCAAGGAAGGAAATTAAAATCTCTGCATTATGGAACTGTGGGATCGAGTTTGGAAAGATGGGTAAATTAAGGCAACACCACCTCCTTTTTTATGTTGTCTGTTGGCCCTGAGTGCATTGAAATTAGAAGGAAGGAATTCAGAATCTTGGATGTTTAGTTTTAGCAAGGTTTCAGTGGCAGCTAGGGTGTGTGTATTATTCAGGGTTAGCCAAGCATGGAACTCGGAAGTTTTGTTGCAGATGCTTTGAAAGTTAATGGTAGTTAAGGTGAGGTTTTTAGAGAAGGAGGGACCTAGGCTAGGGTGGATATCTCCTGCACATAAAAGGGAGGAAAAGAGTAAAGTAATTTTATGAAGAGAGTCTTTCAGCAAGGAGAGAATGAGGTGAGGAAGCTGTAGCAGGCTGTTGTGATTGCAGAGTAAGGTATAGTTAGAAGAGAGTATAATGGGCTTGCTGAATATTTGTGGAGATAGTGGAGAGAGGCTAGAAGAGATAAGTGAGTAGGATTGTTCCCTAAAATTTGATTGTGAGAGTGATAGGTTGAAGGAAAAGGTTAGGGAGTTTTGGCTTTGTGCTATCAGGTTAGATATCAGGAGTGGAGAAGTGGTGAAAGGGAGTAGGAATGTGAGATATGTGGTTGGGGAAGACATTGTAGGGGGTCAGACCAAGACATGAAGGGAATGGAAGTAGTAACAAGGGAGAAGTAGAAAGTAATGAGGAGCTACTTGTGAATGGAGGTAGGAAAACAGGTTTTTGAGTGACCTGGAAAGAAGGGGAGGAAGTGGGAGTGTAAAGGAGAGGAGATGGGAGTGGTAAGGAGAGGAAGTGGGAGTGGTGATGAGGGGAAGTGGGAGTGATGATGAGAGGAAGTGGGAGAGGCAAGGAGAGGATAAATGTAATTGAAGTGGGGTGGATGGGAATGAGGGTAGGGTAGAGAGCAGAGTGAGCCTGGATCGAAGTGGAGGGCGAACAGAGCGGGATGCATCCAGTCCCAAATAATAGCGGACAATTACCTGTGGGAAAAGAAAAACTATCTCCACAGATAAAACAATAAATAAAAGGAATTTCTTACTCTGCATACATAAAACACATACACATTCAACCCTTCCAAAACAAAACTCCTGACCTAAATCAACATCAAGAAATTTAAGTCCTTCTCACTATAGTCTTTTTCTTCTGGCTTTTTCCTGGTTAAGGGTCACCACAGTGGATCACCTATCCACTCATGATTCGCAGTAGAGTTTTTACAGTGTTGAGTTGCCAGCCCAGCACCCAACCTTCCACGGAAGGCACACACCTGCACGCACTCACACCTGGGGTCAATTTAGAGTGTCCAATCCACCTACAGCATGTCTTTAGGATGTGGGAGGAAACTGGAGCACCCAGAGGAAACCCACGTGACCACAGGGAGGACATGCAGACTCTGCACAGAAGGCACTCCAGCCGAGGATCAAACCGGAGGACCTCTTGCTGTGAGGCGACAACACTAACCGCTGCACCACCGTGGCCTCCCTCCTTCTCACTATAGTGAAAATGTTAAAATAAAAATAAAACAGTGACAATCACTAAACAATTTGAAAATGCCATTCTACACAAAAAGTACCAATTCTAGCAATCTAAATAACTAAAAGTAAGCTAACTAAAAGCATAACTAAAGTATAAAACTAATAAATCTTATGTTATACTACACTCTCTCTTTCTCTTTCCTTTTTATGCCCCATGTGGTACATTGGGCAATGATCACCTTTCCATGCTTGTTGTTTCTGTAGCAGTTACAGGTTTTATGGGTCAGGTTGCTAGATCAAGGCCAACCCTCCACAGAAGGTGCACCACATGCATTCACATCTAGGGCCAATTTAGAGTGTGCAATTCACCTACTGCATGTCTTTGGAATGTGGGAGGAAACCCACATGAACGCACACAGGACATGCAGACTCCTCACAGAGGGCACCCCAGCCAAGAATTGAACCAGAGAACTTTTGCTGTGAGTTGATAGCACTAACCACTACATCACTGCACTGCCTCATATTACACTATTAGGGTGCTTAAACATGAACTGTCACTACAAAAGAGAGATAGAACATTTCTATCAGACTCCACAAGAAGATAGTTTTTACAAATATACACAAACTATACAAAGGCATACTCAGTAGACATTAAGGTAGTTATTATAGCCTACTGAAGTCAGTAGAAAACATTACCATAAAACACAGAAAAAAATGCATAAATGAAATATGTGGGGAGGGGACTAGTTGGCACAATGCATAAATTAAATTGTGCTGCAAAATTAAGAAATACACAACTCATGGCTTTGCCACGTGTCAGGAAACCCATTCCCTAAGTCTACACAATATTTCATGTTATCACACACCAGACCACCTCATTCTCACATGGAGCCCAGTGATTATGCATAATGATTAAGTAATATCCTAGTTACAGTGAACTACTGATATATGCATACTTTGCTGTGACACCCTTGTTATAATACGCTTCCCAGGTATGAATCTCACTATAGCAAACTTAAGTAGCGATCACACCCTGAAAGAAAAAAACTGTGGAATTAAAACATTCTGAAGTAGCTCAGAATGACCTTAACTCTGAATTTGCTCTGCATCTCAATGCCCTATTAAACTGTACAAAACAAATAACTTATAACAAAGAAATTGATGACACCTGCTGCTTTAAGTTCAGAAATAAGTAGTTATAGTTAATAAGGATAAGCACCTATTTTGTAAAGAACTATTTAAGTCCATCTCTACTTCAGTCATAGCTACACAAGTTACACAGTGCATTCCAATTTGTGTTAATTTTTCTAGAATAAAGACATACATACCATAGACAATGCTTTTTTGTCAAACCTGGATTTATGAGTTATAGGCCAACTTTAGACACCAAACAAAAGTGGCTAGGATGTGAGATTCAACAGTATTCACAGATAGTCTCATATTTAAATGACCTTTTTATGCTTTTTATTATTTTAAATGAAGTGACTGGAGCAAAATATTGAGTCAGAAAAGAAAACAGAAAGTGAGCTGAAATAAACACAGCCCAACACATTTCTCTACTTCACTTGCAGCACCAAAATGCTCAATGTTCTGCAAACACGTCTAATTGGTTACTGTTATAGCTCCAGCTCGTTACATGTTTTGGAAATGAATTGCAAGAAACCCACTTCTCAAGCTTTGCTGTCATGATGAATTTATTGAAATCCATTTGTCATGCTCATAGCAAGTCAAATTAGTTATGACTGGTAACATCTATAATCTTTTCTTTTCCACTCGATGTGTGTGTGTGTGTGTGTGTGTGTGTGTGTGTGTGTGTGTGTGTGTGTGTGTGTGTGTGTGCAAATCTGTTTATGTATACACATTCGTATGTAGACACACCAAATACATATGCATGTACTTGCAGAGAAAAACACACACACACACACACACACACACACACACACACACACACACACACACACACATGAGCATGCACATTATTAGATAATTTACAGGCAGGATGTCTAATGAATGAAAAATAAGATATAGTAAAAGATTGTAATTAAACATTTAAAATTACTGAAGTTCAACTTGTACCCTTGAGGCAAGCTGTAAGATGATTATATTGTTATTTAATTATATGTTGCTCTAATCAATATTATATCATAAAACAAAACCAACAGAAAAGAGCAAGTTTCTTTGTCAAAGTCTGGCAAAAAGTAAAACAAGTTGTTAGCTCTGCTTTTACAGAAATTATTTCTAAAATACATATTATTATAACACATATTTAAAAAAATCTAGCAAGAAGCCTTTTACATTGACACCACTGAGCACCCTACTGACAGAACACATTTAACTGACATTGTAGTTTTCTGCACAAGATAATGTCACATCTCTCATTAGTGTAGAGAGTTCTATTGCAGTAGCTCTTACCTCAGTGGGATCATTCAACAAAACCATATATAATCCAGTGACACTGTCAGGGGAGGTATACTGTCCCTATTAGTTTATCCTTCTTTGTAAAAATAAAAATGTAAAGTAAAAATATAATCCATTAAATACTCAAAAGCTGGGAAAAAACATAAAACATTTAGTTGCTCATCTTGTTGTCATGGAACATAAACGTCTATAGAATATTCCTTAGAATATTTGAAAATATTCCCTTGACCAAAATAGATGGTTTCCATACATACTTTTCTAAATAGTAAAACTCTGGTGGGATTCAGAAAATAAAAATAAAATAAGCAGTATACAGTGTAGAAGTCAAGCTGTAGTGCAGAACAATCATTATGACTTGAGTTCTGTCTAGTTAGACTCTCTTGGCATTATCCAACAAAAATGTTTTGTTTAGATTTTAATAATCTGTTGTTATCTACCTTAGAATATTTTAAGAATTATCCAGTAAGCTAGTCTAATTAGTTATTTGGGCTCCAATTAGCCTAAACTGCTCTATCACTGTAGTGTATAAATAATTAGCCATTACCCACATCTAATTGCTCAGTATTTACACAGTCCTGTTAGTTGCTTAGCTTATTTAATGTTTTTTCAAATTAATTTTAGTGTATAGTTGATTTACTACACTGTGGTGTGTTTTTTCAAGAGTAGTGGGTTTTGTATAACTAAAGTATTAAATGTCTTTGGTTTAAATGTCTCCCTTTTTTTGGTAACTGCTTCTGATCTAACTTCCCCTCCTTTTGCCTTATAGCCCATAGTCGATCTTTCCTGTGGGTACACTGTGTGTGGACCTTAAACTGATACCTTTACTTCTGACCTCTGGTTTCTGCAACCAACTAATATTCACAAAGACTTCCTAAGCATGTGTCCTTAGTGACAAATAAAGATTGAGAGCTAATCTTCTATTAACTCTGCATTTCTGCTTAAAATTGTAGTAGTGCTCATAGTGAAACAGTACAATATAGTTTGAATGTGCTTGTCACTTTTCTTTTGGTAAGTTTCCACATAGTGACAGACAGCCCTAACCTAGCTAACTATCCCTTCTCTTCATTCTTTACTGTCTTTTTTCCCTCTCTAATCCACTCCTATTCCCTGGGATCTTTCGTGGTCTCTCATGCATTTGGTCACTGCTCGTGCTTTTACCCTGTTCTTGCTGTTTGTGCTATCCCTGCCTCTCTTCAAAAGTCATACTGCTAATTTGTTTTTCTTCTGTTGCTCTGCTCTGGAAATCCATCTCCCTCCATATAAACCTAAACTTAAATTACACAAACTGCATCTAGCCATTGTTATACTCTCTCATTCCATTAATAACTTACTTACATCCTGGGACATCCACCCCAACCCTGGCCCCTCTACCTCTCCTCAAAACCACCCATCTCCCTTAACTACTACCCCCCCATTTCTCCAAACATCTCTCTCTCCCCCTTGCCTACTTTACCAAACTCTACCTCCTCTAAACACTTAGCCATATATTCCCTCAACACCCAAAGCCTAACCAACAAAATGACTGAATTCCATGCATGGATAGCCCATACTAGTCTTCACATTATTTCCTTATCTGAAACATGATTTAAGCCACATATCTCTAATAAGGAAATACTCCCACCAGGCTATAATATCTACCACTCAGATAGGTTCCCAAAAAGGAGGTGGTGTTGCCATCCTCCACTCAAACAGATTCAATTTCTCTCCATTACCCAGAACCCTCCCTGACTTTCACCCTGCTGAACTCATAGTACTAAACTGCTACCTTAGCCCCCACAAAAAACTAGCTGTTGCCTCCATCTATATCCCTCATGGGAACAACTTAGCCATCTTAGAGATGATTCTATCCTGGTTTTCCCACAACATACCATATAAAATCCTCATCCTGGGTGATGTCAACTTAGACTAGTCCAAACTCAAAACTGACTCTCCCCTACATAGTATTGATCTGCATGGTTTCTACCAGCTTATATCTTCTCCCACTCACCACTATAGAAACCCAATCTCCAGCTCTATAATTGACTGGATACTCACCAACTCCCCTCAGCTATACCACAACCCTACAACACATCCAGACCAACTTAGCAACCACCTCCCCATCTCTATCCTTTGATACCCCTCTCAACTTCCCAAATCCCACCTCTATAGAGACTGCCGCAAACTCTCCAACTTCAGTCTAGCCCAATTCAATTCTATTTTGTCTTCCATAGACTGGTCCATCTTCAAGCAAATCCCTTTCAATGATGCCATAAATAGATTTAATAGTATTTTCATAGACACCCAAAACTCACTTGCTCCCTCTAGAAAGATCAAATTAAAATCCAATTATGCTCCCAGACTTTCCAAAGAAACAAAGTCCCTCATACTAGAAAGAGACAAAGCATGGAAAGCTTGGATAATAACTAAGGACTTACCCCTACTTCATAACTATAGACATCTGAGAAATCTCATTAAAAAGCACACCAATAACAACAAAAAGTCATTCTATAACTGCACAACTTAATAACAAATCCAACCCTCAAAAGTTATGGACAACTATTAATAAAATCCTTTCTCCTGGCTCCCCCACATACCCCTCCCCTTACCCTAACGCATCTCTTCTTGAAACAGCTACTCTACTCAATAAACACTTTATTGATACTATTCAAACACTCATGCCTCCCAGCTGTAATACTACTCCTCTGCCTACCCCTCCCAACCCATCCAACAAAATCCCCTTTTTCTTTAGACCCTGTTTCCACTTCCTACATCCGATCACTTCTCCAAAAGTTCAAACACTGCTCTCCCTCCACTGATAACCTACCTCTTTCCTTCCTTAAACTTGCTGCAGATTCTATTGCCTACCCAGTATCTATAATAATTAATAGATCTATACCAAGAATCTACTGTCCTTTCACTATGGAAATCCTTTTATGCTATTACATTGCATAAAGGTGGAAACTCTACTGACCCATCTAACTATAGACCCATAGCTATCCTATCCCCCCTCTCTAAGATTCTTGAAAAATGCATCCATTCACAACTACTCAACCACCTCCTTGAACACAGCCTTCTCACTCCTACCCAGCACGGGATCCGTCTCAACCACAGCACAGCTACTGCCTTCTTATCCTTCACACATACCATTGCTGAAGCCCTTGATAATGACAAACCCCAAATCCTGTCTCATTCTTGCTTTATCTAAAGCTTTCTATATAGTCTCCCATCCTGTCCTACTGTCCAAACTTGCAAATCCCAATATTTGTTCCTCCACCCTTGCCTGGTTCAGTAGTTACTTATCCTGTAGGCAACAATCGATCAAATGACTCTCTTCTTCCTCTCCTTTCTTACCTGTCCCAACAGGGGTCCCACAAGGCTCCAACCTAGGGCCCCTTCTATTTAATGTCTTCACCAGTGATCTTCACACAGCTTGCAATACATCTTCCCTCATCCAATATGCAGATGATTCAACTTTGATCTCCACCTCTAACATCTCTGAACTCCATGTCCTCACTCAACAGGTCTTCCTATCTACAAAACACTGGTTATCTACCAACCTACTCATCCTCAACCCTAAAAAAACAAACTCTTACTATTTCTCCCTCAATCACTAGCTCACCACAAATCCTTCTTTGCCATTACTTCCTCAAATAATACTACAATTCAACCAGAATCCCACACTAAACTCCTAGGGGTTATTATTGAAGATGAACTCAAATTCAACTTGCACATTCTACAATGTATAAAAAAGACAAACCAAAAGCTTGGTTTACTATATCGCAATAAAAATTCTTAACTTCTAATTCCAAACTCACCCTTGCTCAAGCTCTTCTCCTCCCCTCTCTTCTTTACGCAGCCCCTGTGCTCACCAATATTCAAACTACAACCTTAAACAAACTCCAGGAAACCTATCATAAGATAACTAGATTTATAACTAACTCTCCCTACAATACTCATCACTGCCTAGCCCTAAACTCTCTACACTGGCTTGAATTCCCCCATTTACTGTTGTTATCACAACTTCAAATGTTACATACTATTTTCTATAAACCTACAGCTTGCCCTGCTCTCTCTTCCTTCATTACTATCTATTCTTCACCTTGTCCCCTCCGTACATCAAATCAGCAACTACTACACATATACTATCCCAGAAAATCAGTGGGAAAACTTCTATATAAGTACTCTGTGGCCCAAGTATGGAACAAACTTCCTAGAGACATATGTTGTACCTTACACCCATCCCACTTCAAAGAGAAACCCAAACTTCATCTACTCAACTCCAAAGCCTGTCCATGTCAATCCCCAATTTAACTCCCCTTCCCTCATCTGCTTCTCTCCCATATCTTCTTCTTCTGGCTTTTCCTGGTTAGGGGTCGCCACAGCAGATCATCTGTCCACTCATGATTGGCAGTAGAGTTTTACAGTGTCGAGTTGCCAGCCCAGCACCCAACCTTCCACAGAAGGCACACACATGCACACCTAGGGCCAATTTAGAGTGTCCAATCCACCTACAGCATGTCTTTTGGATGTGGGAGGAAACTGGAGCACCCGGAGGAAACCCACATGACCACAGGGAGGACATGCAGACACTACACAGAAGGCACCCCAGCCAAGGAGTGAACCGGTGAACCTCTTGCTGTGAAGCGGCAATGCTAACCGTTGCACCACTGCAGCCACATACACATAAGTATTTCCCCCATAGAGAATGCTTACTAGTCCTAGCTCTCTAACCACAACTGTTGAATACAAAACTTGTTGTATATATGTATATACTTAGCTACTCTGTGTAATTATAATAAGTGTATTTCCTTGTATAATGAATTTTCTGCAATATCTCCTTAGGTAGTATACTTACTGTATGTACAAATGTTGCTTTTTTTCTGTCAACTGTATTTTTTTCTTGAAGATTTTCTCCTCGGGTCTCCACTGAAAATGGGCCACAAGCCCAGTTGGACAAACCTGGTTAATAAATGTCAATAAATAAATAAATTAAGCTAACATGCATGCAAGCAAATTATGTGAGAACTTCCTCTGTAAGTACTCTAAGTTTAGTTAAAGTATACTCCTGATCTATTGTACCAATCATATATTCTTACTATCAGTGTTACATTGTTAGATATTGCTAGCTAAGAAGACCACATTCCATAAAGGCAGAATTTGTAGGAGGGGCACAGGAATATGATAATATAGGATGTTGAAAACAAATGGGGTGGGGAGTAGTACCTTCTATGCACAGTATGCATGCACTCCACAAAGATAAAGTGAGGTGATTTAGCAGTCTTCCCAAATTACCTACAAGTGTGCAAGCCATGTGCACATGTGTGTGCATGGGCATGTGTGTGAGACTGTGTTTGTGACTCTGTGTGTGTGTGTGTGTGTGTGTGTGTGTGTGTGTGTGTGTGTGTGTGTGTGTGTGTTTCCCCTCATGGATGTCTGAATAGACTAACATATGGTGTAGGATTTGTTCCTCGCTTTGTGCCCAGTGAGTGACAGGATGTGCTCTGGCTGCCCAGCGATTGTGAACTGGATAAAGTAAATATCAAAGAATGAATGAATGAATGAATGAATGAATGAATGAATGAATGAATGAATGAATAAGTAAAGCACTGAAGAAGGAGTGCAGACTCTCACAGATGGCTTATGATAAAGAGTCTGGACCAAAATGGCTTGAAGTGGGGAATCTGTGGTACTGGCCTCCGACTCAGGTGTATTGCCTGCTGTGTCTATAGCCATGCCACTACAAATGATGCTTAAACTAGACAGGTGCTTTAAGAAAGTATTCCAATACACACCAGGTTTTCAGGATGGTGCTTTTATTTCCGGTCATCATGAATATCAGTGGAAGGTTATGGCACAAAGCATTTTATTCTCTGAAATGATCTAACACTTCCATTGACTGTTTTTCAGCCTGAACAGTTTACTTTTGTGTCATCTGGCTCTCACATACATGTAAATGTGGCTTAAGATGACTTAGTAATACAGTTTATTATTGCTAAGTGTAGACAATATATTTGTTGACAGCAGCAGGTAGGTCAGATATTTATTTTTTATTTATTTATTACATTTGTTAACCGGGAAAGTCCGACTGGGCCAGGAGCCCATTTTGTCTGTATGACAGTACTAGATGGTTGTTTTCACCATCCTGTAATATGAATAGGTTTCCTACCTTCATGGTATCATTCCATGGAACAACCCAGATCATTGTCCAAACCAAAGCATGGCATGAAAATCAGAGGCTGTTTTTAGTCAGATAAACACATTGGGTTAAAATCAATAGCTGACTTTGGTACAAAATGGAGACTTGTGAATGTGATAAATGCTTCATGATAAAATAAGTAAACTTTTCTCCAACTTTGCATCTTTGAATTATCTATTCTTAGAAGTTACACTAGTATTACCAACTTTACTTTCCACTGCTGAACTAAACCTGAAACCTGACTTGAACTCGGACAGATTCTCATGAACCCTGTAAATTAATAAAGTTAAGTTTTAAATGCAGAGTCAACACTGCCAGCATTGCAAGGCTTTTGGAGTTTAAATACTGACTGTAATGTGCCAAGTTTATTGACTGCGATATCTGGTTTCTACATTTCTGTTGATAGTGCAGCGCTGTCCAGAAAAGTCAGTCAGTCATTTTATCCTTTTTATCAGTAAATACTGCAGTTGAGTGATAAATCCCTTTGAGATCACAGCTGGTTGTTTTATTGTCTTTATTTTCTTTCTCATACAGAGTCATTCCATCATAAAAGTCTCATGATTTGTTGCTGTAATAGCTGCTGTGACTGCCAAAACACCTTTAGCGCTTAGAGGGATCATTGTAAACACATAAATGTAGTTTTCTGACTAGAAGACAGGTAACAATGCAAACAGCATGCTATTCAATAACATATTCTATGTAGTCTGCATATCTATGTGGGGTCTTGTTAGGTGACCCAGTTTCCTCACACATCCCAAACGCAAATCTTTTGGTGAACTGATGATATTCTAAACTGCCCAAGTAAGATACTTCTAAAATGGTATATCAGATTTGCAAAGTAATGCTGAATAACATAACAGTTAAGCTGACTCTTCAGAATCTTCATTTACTGTGTGCAGAACAAACAGATGATGTGCACATCTAATTTATGACATCTCCCCTTTCTTAGACCTACTACTATGCACTATGCTTCCACTTTTTTAATAACTAGTAGTAGAATAGCATTATTGCACAATAATGTAAAATTCTGTTTGCAACCATATACTAGCATTATGTGACTGCTATGCTAACAATGAACTTCAGAATTTCAGCTTTTATTACCTGCATTATTTAGTTTCATACTGCAGGCTGCTACTACATTAAACTACATGCAGTCACTGTAGCAGTCAGGTTTACAGATTACATTTCCATATTAGGGTATCTTTAAGTCAGCTCTCAGCATGTCAGATTTCTAAACTATCTAACTCTGCTCGGAAACTTGAAAACTATCTGGCTGCTCCTTTTAAGTTCAGCTCATGTTTCTTAGAACTAGACACTCTGGGTTTAGGTATAATTTATAACTGTTACTTGACTTTATCCTGGATGTTTTAGTTACCTAAAGATTCCTTTCTTTCAGAGAAGATGGTATGCTTACTTGAGCAGTCTGATCCAACCCCTGGACTTCGCTCCTGGCAGCTTGAGTTAGCATTTTGATTAAATGCCTCCTTTTAAATATATATATATATATATATATATATATATATATATCTGTGTGTATATATATATATATATATATATATATATATATATATATGTGTGTGTGTGTGTGTGTGTGTGTGCGCGCGTGTGTGTGTGTGTGTGTGTGTGTGTGTGTGTGTGTGTGTGTGTGTGTGTGTGTGTGTGTGTGTGTGTGTGTGTGTGTGTGTGTGTGTGTGTGTGTGTGTGCACGTGTGTGTGTGTTATATTTGAATCTGGCTATAGCTGTTGTGGATTACTTACAACTACTTATGATTGACCCTTTTCAAAACTCTTATCCTTACTTTTCCGCTTTTGTAGAAATTTGAAAGCATTTTGCCATTTCTGGCATAGTATTTGTAGAACAGAGCGTGTGCATGTAACTTTAATAAGCATTTCCAGATGTAAGCACATACCTATAAATCGTGAGCACATGTGGGCAGCAGTGCCATTTTGAGAGAACAGCCAGAGTGTTAACATGTATGAGTGTGGTAGTCAGTCTGTTTATAAGTTTACTTAAGTTTAAGTTACAAAGCCTCATTCCTCATGTGTTTGTGTATAATAAAGCTGCTTGAACTGAACCCACAACTGCTTGTTTGTTTTATCCTGACTAGATGAGCGACATGGTGTCAGAACCGGTATTGAGAATGCAATCTCTTCAAGCAATGAGGTGCAGAGTTGAAGGTGAAGGTATATTGAGCAGGTTGGGTGATAGTGCTCAAACGATCTAAAAGGGCCAGAAATTAACTAGATGTAACCAGAACTTGCACAATTGATTTATTTTGCAAAGAAAATGAAACAGAGCATTTGTAAGGCACAAAACGCATTATTAATCAAATGAGTAGCAAAAAACGCACTATTGATCAAACGAAAAGAATGAAATGCATTATTAATTAAACAAAATGTTTGAAATCATAATATTTGATAAAACTAACAAAAATATTCATGTGGGCTCAGAATTACCTTTGGTTTGCATATTGAGCATGTTTAAAGTAAAATGAGAACAAGAAAAGTATAATGGGCATGGGAAGAGGTTAAATGGGCATAACAAGTACAATAAAAGGGCAAAATAAGCTTAGAGAGCAAGGTGACTGCATATTTTTAGTAGAATACCGTGTTTTGGGCATAACCTACTATTTTGCATTGGCTGAAGCCATTCAAAGCATAACTAGAGTTATTCAAAGTATCTCAGAGTGGGAAAAGTGTTTGCAGAGTGTGTGCTTTATTACAGTGCAATTATTTCAAATAGTTTATTGTGTGCTAAGTACAGTTATATTGCAAAGCGCAGTCAAAGTACAGCCATTTCAAAGAGTTTCTTGTGCTATGTACAATTTATTCGCAGAGTACCGCCATTTCAAAGAGTTTTTACACTGTGCAGAGTTATTTCACAAAGTACAGCCATTTTGAAAAGTTCTTGTGCTGTGTACAGTTTATTTGCGAAGTGCGTTCATTTCAAAGTGTTTCTTACTCTGAGCTTCTTCTGCTGTGTACAGTTTATTCACAAAGTACAGTCATTTCAAAGTATTTCTTACACTGATAAGGAATGGTTTTGCAAAGTACAGTAATTTTAAGGTATTCTTGTGCTACAGAGACTTTTTTGGCAAAGTGCAGTTATTTCAGAGTCTGTTGTGCTACTGGGCATAATTACAAGTTCTGACAAAAAAATATGTCATATATTTATGTATGCATGTTCGTGCATAACTTCAAGTGCCTTCACCACTGTGTGCTGATATAGCAGAGGTATTTCACAGACCTAGTCCACTTGTGTTTGATCATAATATTGCAGAGAACTGGAGAATATTTCAGCAGGAATACTATATTTTCATACAAGCAGCTTTTTCTGACAGGGATGCACATACAAGGGCATTCATTTTGATTAACTTAACTGGGTCAGAGGCCATTGACAGAGAGCATTAATTTGTGTATGCACCAGCAGTATATGCAGAAGAGGGGGAACTGCCATATTGTTGTACCGGCTCAATCAAGGGAAGACTCTGAATACTTGAAATGTAAATTTAGAGAAATGTACAACCCCCCAGACAAATGTTACATTAGAGGGGCACCTATTTTATACAAAATACCAAAAGCCATTTGAAACTTTTGCAGCTTATATCACTGACTTGAGAAATAAGGTTAAAATGTGCAGATCTGGTGATTTGAAAAATGAGTTAACAAAGGACAGGCTTGTGTGTGATGTTAATAGTGCTGCATGAGAAAGATTTTGCTTTGTGACAGTGATTTAGCAATGAGCAAAGCCATAGAGATTTGTCAAATCCATGAGCTCACAGAAAGGCACACAAGTATGCTTACAAGTGATAACAGCTTAGTTTCAGCAACCTCTAGAGCAAGCGTAGACAGCATGCAGCACATGGCAAGCAGAAGCAGGCCTAAGCACATGGCAGCTGCAACCCCTGCAGGATTTCCAGGGCGGACCCGTAACTTTCTAGCAAGTTCCAAGACTAGCTCAGCAAAATGGACATGCTCAGTGCAGTATAAGGGTGAGCCAGCAAAACCCAAGTCAAGCCTTATTGCTAACTGTCGTAATTGTGGTGCTAATCATGAGTCTAAAAGAGAGAAGTGCTTAGAATTTGTTCAGCAATGTCACAAGTGTAAAAAAATGGAACCATTTTCAAAAGTTTTGTAAATCAAGCAAGCCTCCTTCAGTTATTAAGAAAGGTCACTCAAAAAAGGAGGTTGATCATATAGAAAGCTGCAACCCTACTTTCTATGTAGATGGTGTATCAGTGGTTGATGAAAAGGTGAATGCAGTAGATTTAATGGCAAAGAATGAGGTATTTTGTACTGTCCTGATCAATGGTAAGCCCATGGAGCTCAAAGTAGATACTGGTTCAAAGTGTAATGTGATGTCAGCAGAAACATTTGCTAGAGTGACAGCTGCTGAGCAACTTAATTTAGCCAATTGTATGAAGCTTGTTGCTTATGAAGGTGAAGAGTTTCAAACAGAAGGCTCAGTAGTGCTTTCATGCTATTCAGCTGGAAACAGTTACAGCTTGCAATTTTATGTAGTCTGAAGACCTGTGCAGTCCTTATTAGGTCCCAGAGACAGTTTGAGAAAGTACATCATGTGAGCACATGTCCCAGTTCCAGCTTCAATTATGCTATTTTCTCATAGTATGCTGATGTATCAACAACAAGTTAGGCAAAATTCCAGTTGTGTACTCCTTGAAAGTAGACCCAGAGGTCAGTCCAGTGGTCAGACCAGTAAGGAGAGTTCCAATAGCTATGCAGGACAAAGTTAAAGTCCAGTTAGACAAAGTGGTGCAGCAAGGTGTGATTTCTCCAGTTACAGAACCAACTGAGTGGGTGTCTTCCATGGTAGCTGCTCATAAGAAAAGTTCAGATGAAATCAGAATATGCATTGACCTAAGAGACTTGAACAAGGCATTAAAGAAACCTCATCATCCTATGTGTACAGTTGAGGAGGTTGCCACCCTTATGCCAAATCCCACTGTCTTTTCTGTCTTAGATGCAAAGAGTCCATTCTGGCAAGTAATGCTTGATCGCAGTCTTCACTACTGACTACATTCAGTACCCCATTTGGTAGATACAGATTCCTCAGGATGCCTTTTGGAATAAATTTTGCCAGTGAAGTCTTTCAGTGTGCAATGGAGCAATTTTTTTTCAGGCTGTCCATGTGCTATAATAGTTGATGATTTACTGGTCAGAGGCAATGTCAAAGCAGAGCATGACAGAAACCTCAGGAAAGTTTTGTACAGAGTGCATGAGGTGAACTTAAAGCTCAATCCTCTGCAATGTAAATTCAGATTACCAGAAGTTACCTATGTAGATCATTCATTTACCAGTACTGGCTTATGACCAGACCCTTCTAAACAAGCATCCATTCTTGAGATGCCAGCCCCAGACAATATCCAATCCTTACAGCATTTTCTTGGTATGGTAACTATTTGGGCAAATTTATCCCTGGCTTTAGTGAGTTATCAGCAATTTTAAGAGAGCTGACACACAAAAATGTTTCCTGGTCATGGTTAGAACAACATCATAGAGCATTTGGTAACCTCAAACATCAAATTGCCAACCCACCTACATTGAGATACTATGATGCCCAGAAACCAGTGGTTCTTTCCTGTGATGCTTCAAAGTTTGCTGTTGGTGCAGTTATTCTTCAGGAGGTAGACCTGTTGCCTATGCATCTAGAACTCTTAAGCAAACTGAGATGCAGTATGCCCAAATGTAAGAAGGAAATTTTGGCAATTGTGTTTGCATGTTTGAAGTTCCATGATTATATCTATGGGCGAGCTATCCAAATAGAAACTGATCACCAGCCTCTAGTCACTATTTTAAAGAAGCCTATGCTACATGGAGCGTGGACGAGTGCAGGGGGTGTCTGAGAGCAGAATAAACATGCCCCTGCAAAGTAGAACAGCAGAAACTGTAAATAAATGAATGAGACCGCTCATAGGTGTCTGCATATCCCCACCAACAGTCCCCCATGTGTACAACAGCAACAGGACATAAAAATAAAAAGAAGTAACCCCTGTATTTATTTCTAAAACTCCGAGTACAGATAACCATAGGTGCACAGGTGTGCCTATCGCTTAGCAACTGTTAAAGCAGCTTAAAAGGCTGAAGAGGATAACAAGGAAGATATATACAAATGAAACAGCACCGCAGTAGTGTAGTGGTCAGAGCATCCACCTAACGGGCAGGCATTCCTGGTTCGAGTCCCACTACAGCACATACCATTTTCCATGTGAAATCTGTATACTAATATATATTTACATTTTATTGCTGTATAACAGACTAAATAACATTTAAATGTGAACTGGAGTACTGCATTAAATGCACATGTGAAGAGTCAGTACCATAATGAATACGTCAGCAGTAAGCAGGCGTAAGCACAGATAAGCAGTAGTAAGCATATGTAAGCACTAGTAAGCATGTGCAAGTGCGTGTGGGCGGGGTGAAGCACCGCCGACATAGATTAAGCAAAGGAGAAGCTAACTACGTGTAAGACAATGTGACCGGAAGTCAGCAGTGCTTACCTCTGTGCAAACCTGCTTACAACCGCTTGAAAGTGCCTTAAGCACACCATATCCAATGGTCGGTGTTCTGCCCAGCAACAAAACAAACAGCCTTCGCAAGTCCGGAACCCAGGACCATGCACACCATACACAAAACGATCTACTACTAAGCCATGCCAGATATGCCAAAACTGTATGTTGTTAGAAACATAACCCCAGCCCAGTCATGCAACAGTACAGAGAATGTATACCTACAGCTAGATGGGCGTGTGTCTGCAAATATATCACTAACTAAACGGATACAACATATCTACAGATGTAGTCACATATATATACATATATATATAAATATCCAGAGATATACACATATAAATACAAATATATGAACAGATATGCATGCAAATGCTGACAACTACACATATATATGTCAACATCTATATGTCCACATATGCACATCAAGTGACAAATGTACGCAGATATATGTCTCCGTAGGTATATTCCGACATAGTTAGACATATGTAAGCAAATATATATACCCACAGAGGTATATATGGCCAGACATATGTAGATACCAATGGTAGATGAAATGAAACATATATGTCCACATGCACCGTCAATGGGCCCGAGAGACTCCAAACAATATATGTCACGTACGAATTTGCATACCCCCCGCCCAGCCAAACATGTCCACCCTGCAATACACTACCAAGCTCATAGTATTGTACATCTGTCATTGAACTAGGTAATTAAATCAGCCCTCTGTTATGCATCACATGTCGACATCACATACCCCTCTCCCCCATCCACTAGGCGGGCCGAGCAGTACAGGCCCATCCAACCCAGGTCATCCCCAACCCATACATGCATAACCCACAGTTCTGCTTCCTCCCACCCCGCAGCACACACGAAGCCACCATTCCTACCTTGGTTACTAACCCATAGCTACCACACCACCATGTATTGCCCCCCCCCTTTCAGGACCCATCCCAACCCAAGTATCCTAGGTGTAGCACATGCCAGAGACCATGCACATAGCCAGGGGTACCTATGTAACCCTGGGTGTAGACGAAGGTTGGATACCCAATGCTTGGGCTGTCCCGCATGGGATGAGTGTATTCCTGGTACTAACAATAGATGTCACGTGTGACTCTGTGTACACCAACGGATGTAGTGGTAGGTATCACAAAGCATACGTGGCACACAAGGTTGGCCGGTATGCACACAAAACACAGTATCCAGCAATATCAGTCAACATTACCGGATATGTAGCTAAAGATTTAGAGGTATATGTGTTTGTATAAATACCCATAACTATATAGATATATACCGCCCCCTCTCTGTAGTACAAATGTATACATACATAGATAGACATATAAATAAATACCCACATATATATATATATATATATATATATATATATATATATATATATACAAACACCCATATATCCACATGTCGTCAGATATATATATATATATATATATATATATATATATATATATATATATATATACAGCAATATATATATGTATATATATATATGTATATATATATATATATATATATATATATATATATATATATATATATATATATACAGGTTCATAGGTTCATAGGTAGGTACTAGGCTATCTGCCTGAAGGCATTTATAAGCCTAGTCAGAATATGTTGGCTTTCGCCACCCCCTTAGATTAGTTTCCTGTCCCTGTGTCCAGCAGAGCCACTGAAGTGATCCCTGAGGTAAACTTTCTATTTCCCATCCACTCGTCAAGATTTCTTTTGAAGAGTGTTAGCGAGGAGCTCTGCCTAATGTAGATTTGGATCTTGTTCCAAAGCATGGTAAGTCTCTGGGACAGGAATCTATCCCTCCAGCATGTCCTATTTATTTTTGTGGTGAGGTTTAGATCCCTAGAGCGTATGGCTCGAGGGGATAAGGTTTTATTTAGGTGGAGCATGTCCATCAATTCTGGGTTGGACATGTATGTCAGGCAGAGATCACCTCTGAGTAGGCGGTATGCAACCGAGTACAGATGGAGTTTCTTCATTCGAGCTGCATATATATATATATATATATATATATATATATATATATATATATATATATATATATATATATGTGTATGTATGTGTGTGTGTGTGTGTGTGTGTGTGTGTGTGTGTGTGTGTGTGTGTGTGTGTGTGTGTATGTGTGTGTTGATATTCACAGATATATAGCTATGATAAGATACAGCACTTAGGAATGACATATGTTCATAGGCCATGCCAATGGAGGTGAGGGGACCAAGCATGACCCCCCCCCCCCAGCCAGACAGTGGAAACATACAAACAAACCCACATAAAATGTAAGCAATCCACTGCTCCTCAGACCACAGGCAGGATACAGTGGGGGGGGGGGGACACAGTGGACCTGAGAAGTCTAATCTTGAAACAGAGACAGGAGCGTCCCTTGCAGGACAGCCCAAAAATGTCTTGTTATAGGAGGAAGCCTGTGCAATGACCTATCAAGGTGGGGCATGTACATACCCGGACTACAAGGGGTGGAAAGCCTGATGACTCATGGGTCAAGACAACATACAAGATGGGTCCCATGAAGTGGAGAGTGGGCAGTGTGTAGTGGTGTGTTTAGACCCGACCTGCACCCGGAGTAAGAAAGACTGCTTAAGAGGAAGTGCGGTCTGGGAACTATGGGTATGACATTATGGGCCTAGCTGTGCAAGTGTTGGTTGGAGTGGTTCTATGTGGACCGTCCCAGGGATGTAAGCAATAGTGTGCATTGGGCAGAGCCGATGCCTAACGAGCAGCCATGCCCGGTACGAGTCCCACTGCAGCAAAGTCTAGTTTACATGGCAAACGACAGTATAACCAGATGTGTTGTTGCAAAAGAACACATGGTCGCAACACCCCACTGTAGGCATGTGAGCCGAGCTAATTGGCATCACAAGGTATGATTGCCATCCAGACCTCTCAACTGTCCCTGATCTTCAGGGATGTCCCTGATATAGACTCCGATTGTAGGTCTGTTCCTCTTAATCCCTCTTAAAACTGGAGACAAAGCCAGCCATATATGCGGAGGACGGAGGCAGGAACACATGGCCATACCTGTAATATTGCTGTTACACACCCTGCACATTGCTGGTGTTACAGGATTCGATGCAACATACCCTTATGCAGGAATAATACATCAGGAACAGAACTGGAAGTAGCCATGTACTGATAGCACGCAACAGACAGATTGCCAGGGATATATCTAGGACAAGCCCGGCAAAAGCAACTAGACAATCCACTGGCCATCATTTGGATAGGCCCACTGTTGAGAGCTGTGCAGACAGACTGCATTCCATCCTAAACTACTATGTACACGCAAACACTGCAAGACCAGCAATATACAAAGCACATAACAATACCACTCACTCTGTCTGTAGATCTGGAACAACCTAAGATTGTGTAGTTGTCCTGTGTCTGCAAGCCCCACTGTATTAGGTACCGCAATCTGCAGTCTGTAACACTGCTGCCAACATACAGGAAGGATGTCCTCCATACTGGAAAGGTGAAGGGAAAATGCCTACATGAGTAAGCATTTTATAGCACTGGGTTGCCATGATGATGGTTAACAGAATCACTACACAGCAGGCTGCACGCAGTCAGCAACTGTTGCACACTGATTGGTGCAGAGCCCATCACCTGATCATGTGCATCACCTACAAAAGCCATGCTGAGAGAGAGAGAGAGAGAGAGAGAGAAATAAAAAAAAGAAAAAAGAAGAGGAAACCAACCAAAAAAAGGAAATTGAAAACAAATGTATACCATGGAAATTACACAGTGGGGAACACAGTACTACAGGCCTCAACTGGGATAGTGTCACATCCATCCAAACGCTAAAAGGTATGTAAAACACAACTGTATGTAAGTTAATGTAGGATGTGGTATAGATTAATAGGATGTATGTTGTAGAATGTTTGATATGTGCCATCTGTAGTTGTCCCTGTAATGATGTCCCACTGAACAACTGCTCTGGACAATACTGTCTGTCCCTGTAAGCAGTGGGACATACACGCCAACTGTGCAGATCGGCAATGAATGACAAAGATGTCAGCCATAATATCTGTGTATGTTATGTTAGTGTGGAGAATAGCTGTTGGTGGATGTACTGCCATCATGATAGACACATGTGTGTCAGTGCACAGCACTTGCAGGACAGTCATGTGAATGTGTAATGTAGCATGCACAAATGCCATAGGTGTGTATAGGTGTACCAGCAATCTCACACCATAGTTACCACCCTAATGTTAGGCTGTGTTCATATGTGGCACCTGTCTGTGTTGCAGCAAGGCAGAACAGTGCAGCTGTGAATGAAAGACGGTTACAGAATGCGGACCGGATGTCTGTATGCACTCCAAATATCGGTGTGATACGGACTGTGATGTGCATGTGTACAGATACAGACACTCATATAGACATAGGTATATCAACAACGTACAACATATATCTACACATATATGTACATAGATGTATATTCATACACATATATATATATATATATATATATATATATATATATATATATATATATATATATATAGATATATAGTGGCAGTGACAATGGCATGCAGGTGCAATAGTCTGTAACAGGCCAACAAAGATAAGTGTCCCCACAGGGAGCATGGTTACAAACACATAGCACAAAGCGTGGCACACACACATAGCACAAAGTTTGTTACAATACAACATATGTCCCAATGGTAGGTAAGCAGCTGACATAGCAATTGCAGTCTGTGAACATGTTGTTGTAGCTGATATGGTAGGGGGAGACATACATGTGCATTAAGAACTATGGTTACCCTGCTGTATGGGTGGCTCATACCTGTTTCCATCTTTATGTCTTACAGGAATCATGTCACATTGTCGCCTTCCCGGGTACAGCGCCTCAGAAACGGCTATCATCATTGACCACGTGGTACAGCACTACATACTTCTTTTTGACTGGACAGCCCATGACCAGCAGGAGAGGACAGCCCTGTGGAATGAGCTAGTCCACATGGTCAATGATGTTGGACTGCATAACCGCGGCTATGAGCAGGTCCAGCATCATTGCACTGACCTGCTTCTCCATGTACGTCGGCGTGCAGCTGCCATAAGGGGGGAACCACCTTGCAATGGGGGGACAACCCACCCATCCACGTATCACCCGTGTGGAGGAGCTTCTCAGCAGCCTAGTGGCACCTGTCTGCCTGCAGCATCAACACCTGGCAAGGCACATCTTGGAGGTGGGTGCCAACAACACACCAGCTGAGGAGCATGCAGGTAAGGCCCCAGGGCACATCTGTACACCACTCCTATGTATGCATATGCAGCTGTACAGGTAAATCATGCAGAACTGAGATGTCATATACATTGTCTGCTGCTGTGTAGCAGTAATAAGCTGCTGTGTAGAAGCTGTAACATTGTGTAATTCTACTGTTGATGTAACGTATTGCTGCACTCACCTGTTATGAATGCCACAGCTGTGGCCACTGACATCAGCTTTCGCACTCCTATGTAGGTCCCCCCAGGATACAACCACAGTAGCAGCCCGTAGCCGGTGAGTATGGTTCGTGTTCATGCATGATGATTAACTGGGCATGTAATAGCTATGAGCTATCCCCCATATACACGTCTAACACACCTACCCATATTGCATGCTGTACACGTTCATGTTTTGTTGCTGAGAAATGCACTGCATCACAGTAGAGACCATGCTGGGGTATTGGAAGGATACAACAGACACATGCAAGATAACTAACATCCTGTCAATGTGCAATGTGTCCACAGGGATGTGACATGTGGCAGGACACACAGCCTACAGTAGGGACATGTGTGACTCAACACAACTATGGCTGCAGCTGCTCACAAGCAGGTTAAGTAAACATTGCAGATGTTACCCTGACCCCACAGCACTCATCACAACAGTGTGAGCACTCCAAGGGATGTACACATGAGTAGACCTTGCAACCATGCAGAGGTCTGGGACATGTGTAGGGCACCCCTCACAGCCATGGTAAGGTCCACTGGTTGTCAGTGTAATAGTCATGTACGGGTCATACATGCACTGCTGATGTTATGATCTGTAACGCAGACATCAGGTATCCACAACTGATAGCTGTTCACATACCATCCCAGGTATGTGTTGCTGCAACACACAGGGGCTGTGAGCAGTGGAGCTGACATAACTGACACAGTGCTACAGATGCAGCAATGGTTTCTACACCTGCGAGGTATGGTGCACAGTACTAGGCAGGGTACGGAACATGCCACAGTAACACTTTGTACATGGGTGCAGTGTTAACACGGGGAGGGGTCATCACCTACCAACAAAGCACATGCCTCACACATATGTATACTGCCACTAGCATGATGTCACTATAGTTGCACTGCATGCTTTTGAGCTCCATGTGTAATGCATGTTGACAGAAGGCTAATGGGAGGACTGTGTGTACAAATGTTGTGCAACTCCACATGTACGAGTGTGGGGTGTGTGTGTGTGTGTGTGTGTGTGTGTGTGTGTGTGTGTGTGTGTGTGTGTGTGACTCGGTTGTGTTCGTAGGTGCAATCTAGTGGAGTGTGGATGATGCATGTCAGATATGTGTGTGTGTGTGTGTGTGTGTGTGTGTGTGTGTGTGTGTGTTTGTGTGTCCATGTATGCACAGGCGATAGTGGGATTGACCACATGGCGGTACTTTCCCTTGGGATTGTGCCATACATGGATTGAAACATGGGACACCAGGACAACCTGTCAGGTATGTGAACACAGGACAGCTGATAGCATAACAAGGGCTGTAGCATGGAACATGCATTGGGAGGTGCAGGACATGCCAGGTATACACATCATATTGCCAGCAGCAGATAGGTAACTGGTTACCCACATATGCAGCACCACAAATGCAATGGGGAATTACCACAGCACATCAGTGAGTGTATCCAGGTAGTACTGTTGTCTGCATGATGGGTCGCTTGTGCAGCAGATGTGGCATGGACTGAGCAAGACTGTAGTATGAGGCTCTGGTGTGTGACATATGTAGTGAATGTAGCAGCCCCAACCATATAGGGGCCTCATACACAATTACTGCCGATACACAGGGTAATACAGGGTGACAGCTGTGAGCCCATGTACAACCTACTCCACCCAGGGCAAGGAGGTGATGGAGTAACAGGTCAGGTGTGGTAACCACATGTGTAGGCATGCAGAGGGATGATATGTTAATGGGCTGTAGTGATGTGTGTGTATTAGCAAGTGCCCTGCAGGAAGGGGAACATATGTAACTGACTGTGGGACTGTCTGCAAACACAGGGAAGGTGAGGTTGTAAGGTGGCTGTCAGTGTGAGTGTGTGTGAGTGTGTGTACTGTTATGCATTGCTGTACAGGTCTTAACATGTGTATTTGTTTCTCCCACAGGTGGCGAGGTGGGTCAGGGTCCTTCCTGCTTGCATACTGAGGTAGGTGTCCCTACAGACACCGATGATGATGAAGGTACAGGTGAGGCACAGGTGGGGTTGTCAGAGGCCGACACTGCACCAAGATGTGTCATCATCCTCCTAGCCACCCCAAGCCTGCACACAGTTACAGTGCCCCTACAAACCCCATCACATGTGGCCATAACAGAGGGACAGTTGACGCTTGGTGGCAATGGGCAGGAAAGTGTGGTGTCCATGCCAACTGTGTCGGGTCACAGTCAGCATAGCCAGATGTCCGGAAGGCCACCACATCAGCAGATACACCATGGTGCTTATGGGAGGACCACAGGTCATCCTGCAGCTGGCAGAGGTGCCACAACTGGTACCACCAGGAGCATGTTTCAAGCTGTAATGGAGGCAGAGGCACGTATGGAAATGCACTCCAGACAGGTCCTGAGGCTGCAGAGGTCTGCTTTCGCAGCTGTAAGTGGCAACCCCCATGAACTCGCTGTTGCCTTCCATGAATATACTGAGGTCATGGATAAATGGTGGGGTGAGATGGCTGGCCTCCTCAACCATGGTGTGTCTGTGCTAGAACATGTGGTGGGAGTGGTGTGACATCCACATGGATGTAGACCAGAGACACCAACAGCTGGCAGTCAACGTGGACATGCCAAGATGCATAGCTACTCCCGTAGTGGCAGTACCAGCCCCAGCACACCACAGGGGCTGCTGTCCACACCACACCACAGCAGGCCACATGCACATGGCCCTGGCCAGGGCCAGGTGGGACATGGTTCCAGCAGACATATGTCATCATCAGGGGAGAGTAGAACCTCAAGGTCTGTACCTGCACATGCCCATGAAAGCCCTGGCAGGCACAGTTGGCATGTCTGTGGCTGGAGGCAATGAACTGCACACCCTGCCAGGTATGGTCTGCAGCTGTCCAACATTACCCATGTGGGGCAGCCACATGGCAGAACTGTGTGCATGCATACCCACACACTATGCAACCACACCTAGGGAGTCCCCATACCGGCACACACCACATCACCACGCCCCAATCAAGGAACCACACCCCTCACCCACACACATGGTGACACATGTTTGGACCACCCTCGACCTCTGGCACACCTGCAACACACCCTGTGCATATGATGATACCTGTGCCACATCCCTGTCATCCATAACATCGATGCAGGGACAGGCTAACATGGTTCTGATGCACACAGTGACTGTAATTGGGTGCTGCAATGTACCACAGTGTAGAATGTATTCAGGAGTAATGTGTACTGCATACATGTCAGGTAGTGTAGCCATGCAGCTAGGATGGCATTCACACACCCTGTGCACATGATGATACCTGTGCCACATCCCTGCCATCCCTAACATTGATGCAGGGACAGGCTAACATGGTTCTGATGCACACGGTGACTGTGATAGAGTGCCACAATGTACTGCAGTGTAGAATGTAGTCAGGGGTAATGTGTACTGCATACATGTCAGGTAGTGTAGCCATGTAGCTAGGATGCATCTCAGCTGTTGGTAACACAAATTGCTATCCCCATACTGTCATCCATTTGTGCTGTAGGTATACATGTGTCAGCAGGAGGATGGTCTGCAGCCATATTCCACAGGGGTATGTCAGTGTGGTGACACCATGGCCATGACATATGTGGTGTACAGTTGTACTCATGCCACAGGTTTGTATAACAGCTATTGGCTGTGCAAATGTGACCGGTGGCCTGCTGGTACAGGTATGATCTGCACCCTTATGTCAACCCATCCACATACACACATATCCTGACTTGGCGACATTTTGTCTAGACCCCAACCCGGGTATGTAGTGCTACTGAACTGTGTGGCTGTCATTGCACACACAACACCATCTGTAGGGTGAGGTGTGTACCAGTTCATGTGCTACATGCAGACCATCCACAGACATGTGCAATATGGTAATGGAGGATGTAATGTTTGTATATGGTGAATACATAGTGTGTCATAACATCATATACACATTGACTGACACATAACGGGTAGTCACACATCTTAGAGACATGGTTGTATAGTTGATAACTAACTAGTCCATGTGTCCAATGTGTTACAGGTAGGCGGCATACAGCACATGTGTAACTGGGTCATATCCTGTTTTCTGTTACCTGTATGGGTGATGGTGACATTGGCTACCTGAGAGTGGTACCTGGGCCATATACCAGGTGTACCATGGTGTAAAGACAGTGTACACAGCACCCACATACCCCACTGGGTATTGTACACACTAGAACCCATCTAGATACTTTGACATACCCACTATCACACAGTGGCCATGATGCAAAAACAACCCATTGCAAATCACAACAGTGGTGCCACATGGATATGTATGTGATGCACACATCACAGGCATAGTAGGGTGTTGCATTGTGTTGCCACACCTATGGGTGACAACAACAATATCTGTACTATTGTGTGGCAATGTGTATTGTAATAGGAGCATGTGGACTCGGACCGGTGTACCCTACAGATATGCACACATGCACATATACACACATGTGGCAGACCTCAATGGGATTCCCATGCCTACCGACCCATTGGTGCAACACTGTTGTCCTGGTACTGCAAGGCACATGTAGCTATTAGGGAGTGGAGTGTAACAGGTTGCATGTTACGTTAATGGGGTTGAGAGGCACCACACACTATATGGGTCGTACGGATAGGCATCCTCCCCAGCCAAACACATCCACCCTGCAATACACTACCAAGTGTTGACAGTCCCATAACCAGGGCCAGTGGCAACATGGGCACATGATGTTACCTGTACTACATCCCACCTGTATGATGTCAGGCTGCTATTGGTAACATATCATGCAGTACATTCTGGCTCCCATGGGGAATGTATTATGTGGATGCCATCAACATTACCAGGCTTCAGATACCCAGTCACAGATATGCAGATACAGGTATACATATACATGATTTTATATATATATATATATATATATATATATATATATATATATATATATATATGTGTGTGTGTGTGTGTGTGTGACTACACATACACACACAGTTATATGTACAGTATGAAACATAAGAGTAGGTGCACACAATATGGAACAGCCATTATGCCTACAGTTGACCCCTGAACGACTGGACACTGTATGTGCCACCCATACAAATGTCAGTCATTGCTTGTAACATACACCCACAGAGAGGTCATAGGTGAAACAACACCCACAGGTTTGCTGACATGGTAACCTGTCATTGTGTACTATTACAGTTCTACATGCCATACCATATAGTTGTTCAGACACTGACAACTATATCAATGGAGTGATGCTACAGTGGACCAGTTACACTCATACAGTAGGTTGGAAAGGTTCACAGCTGTTGCTGTACAGGCCAAGCTATTCACATTGTACAATAGGAAAGACACACTGGGCCACAGGATACCTAACAATCAACAGTATGTACTCCAGGTGTGTAGTTCAGCAGCCTCTAGCTACACACTGTACAAACACAGTATGTGCTATGGACATCTTATGACCACATGGGTTGTAACTGCTACATAACTTGGCATAACTGACACCATCATATGCACACCAACACACAGAACAGTTTGTATGGCAGAGGGCAGTAGTTCTGCAGTACCCAGATCCATGACAGTAATGTATATATAGGTGAAGTATGTGGTACTGTACATCCAGATACCTTAAGACAGCTCAGCCCTGATAACCCCACATTTTGTACCAGCTTAGGTCTTTTCTGGTTCTCCCCCCCCCTGGACTCAATTATACAGGGCCATATACCACTGTTACATACACTGGGCTCTGCAGTGCATGAGGGCACATATGTATTGTGTAGGTGGCACCAACACATATATGGCCCCAGCCCCACCATATGTGTGGGGGTTACAATGGCAGTAGACTGATTGACAGACATGGCAGTGTGTTATACTACCAGCCCACTATGGATCAACCACCAACAACATAACATGTGCACAGCTTGGTATGTAGGTGATGGACAGAGGCTGGAATACAGGCACATATGTGGACAACTATTGCCATATATTACACAAGGTGCAGGTGTTACAGGATTGTCTGTAACATACCCCTGGTCAGGGAATTCCTGGTATGGACGGGCATGGATGTAGCCATGTACTGGTAACACGCAACACACACACTGCCAGTGTATTATCTGACACAAGACCTGTGTGTTGGATAGACAAGACGTGATAGGCACAGCTCCGTCCAGCATGAGGGTAGGCCCACAGTTGTGGCTATGCAGACAGACTGCATTCCATGGCAAACAAGTATGTACACCCACATCCTGTAACACCAGTACTGTACAATGCATAACATAACTCCACTCACAGTCTGTCTGTAAATCCTGATCTTCCGATGAATATGTGGCTGCCCTGAGTGTGCCGCTTCTCCTATATGGGGTATTACTACATGCTGTCGGTAGCACTGCTGCCCACACATGGGACGGATGCCCATCACACAGGAGATGTAATGGGACCACGCACACATGATGTGGGGATCAATAATGGGTGGCTGCCATGACAGTGTTAAATGGGTGTAGTACACGTGTATTCATATATCTGGCTATCTGGATATGTAAATGTACATAAATTCCCACCATAATTCCTAGACATGAAGTGTAGGCCACCCCAGCCCGTATGTTCCCAATGTTGTAGTTGCAGGGGATGTCAGGTATCTCTAGCAGGTATACTAGTAGGCTATTGCTACTGTCATTGGGATTGTCTTCACAGACATGGTGTGTGTGGCAGGTCACATCTGCTTATAACATGTGTGCCGCTGGTTACTGAACAACATCCAAAGGACATCAGTGTACAGTACTGCTGCTAGCATGTAATGCCACTGTGGACTGCAGCAGAGATATTGGCCAGAATATGTGGGGGTCTGACACAGTCTGTACATTCCAGAGGTATACACATACACCCTTAGTGCTACACATATGTACCATGCCTTACAATATGGATGTGGATGGCCACGTAGATGGGTATAACACATGATGACAGGTATATAATGTCCACCATAGGTCATGCATTCGCACACCCCTGCCTGGCCTGTAATGGTATGACTGCTGGTACAGGGGTGCCATGGCCACATACTACACAATAGGTATTGACATACATCTACACTGCATCCCACTGCCCTGCCTGACATACATGACTGTTAGGAGAGATCCAGCAGTGGGACATCTGGCTAGCATCTGCACATGACATCCCACTGGGTAGCTACACTCAGCTGCTAGGCATGTCACAATGCACTGTGCAGGCTTCCAGCAGACTGGCTCAACACTGGCTTACACCTCCCAAGGGGGAATGCACATGTACCTTGCATATACAGCAGGCTCTACAGGCATGTCACAGCACAGGGTAGGATACACCTGTGTGACAGTGCATATCCACAACCACTGTGAACACAGCCACAGCCACATATGGTTAGCTAGCATGGTATGACAGTATATGGACTATGTGTTCGACACCATCCTGTGCCACTCACAGACTTCCTTACATATACTGGCCTGCTACACAGTTTGGTCTGATGGGTGTCTGTGGTATGGGACATGTGTATTTATGGCCCTACAAACATGTACACCACTACAGTACCATACAGTGGGGCAGCATGTAACATCTGCAAGTAGGGGAACTAGAACAATGTCATCTACCATAGTCTGTACACAGGCTAAGGTACATATCAACACTACACACACTGTTGACATTTACCATAGGTGCACGGACCTCAATACTATATGAACATCCTCAGAATGTGCAGGTAATGTAATGTAATGTAACCCCTACTGTACATAACATGAGTAACAGTCAGATATATCCGTGGATTGTTCTCAGATATGATGCCACAAAGTATGGTGTGCAGCACATATGCACCACTTCATGCACGACATATGTACAAAGGTTGACAGAGGTGTGGCTGGGGGCACATACACATGACCAATATTGACATGCTGCTGTGATGAGCACATACATTTACTGTTGTTACAGGGTTGTTGCAACATATGTCCTTTGAGGGATATGACGTCTGTACCACAGCTTTCTCCATCTACTGACTGCAATCCTCACACTACTTTCAGCAGTTGACAGCTAGATGCTCCATGGGTGGCACATGCAGCCATGGACACAACACTGCCCAGGCTGCAGATGATCCTGCAGATGGTGATTCCTCATCAACATGGAACTGACATGGCAGGTATTGAGAAATGCACATTAGCCATATCAGCACAAACACTGTGAAGGCAACATTACTCCAAATGTGGTATAGTGGCACCTACAGGCTGTATTCAGGTCAGGCACATCCACCTCCTATTTGATGCACAGTGTATCTTGTTAGAGGTACACTGTAATCCATCTGGGATGCTGTTTAGCACACACCAGATCTAGTTCCTGCTCACAGTGGTGACAAGGTCAAACACCACCATGATGTTCCTGGGTATTGGAGTGTGTTTCCATACAATTGGCAATGGGGATGTTACCACAGCTGTTTCACATGCAAACAGCTAGGGGAGGGCTATGATTCGTGCATAGGCCATCAGCTGATCATGAGCATTACCTACATTACACATGCTGCTGCCTAAGCAAGGCAGGTGTAGGTCTCCACGTCCACCTGAGAGGGGGGTTGGGAAGCAGACAGAGGCTAATACATGTCAGGGAGGGGTGGGAGAGTAAAACTGAGTCGTGGTTGTGTCACACACCTAGCAGCACAGGATATCAACCCCCTGATGACTATGTAGTGCTAGTACAGTCTACTGCAATTATTGGATGTGCCACATGGGTTACCTGTTGTGAAGCACTTAGAACATATATGTGATAGGGAGTGACATCTGCAACAGGGATACAGCAGCTGTATGGTAGGTGACATACACGTACCTGTCGGCATGAACAGGTGCCAGCGTCAACACAGCCGCACTCTCACAAGGACACACACACATTGACACATGTGGCAGGGCCAGGTGTACAACTCATTGGTTGTGGGATTGCCACATCACATCACTGTGCAGGTATCCCATGCACCACACAGGTCATACGGGGGCTGTATGGGCGAAGGTATGGGAAGGTGTCTAACATCAGACAGCATGCTGCAGTATTCCCATGGGGTTGTAGGGAGTGTGGATGTGAACATCTGCAGCATGCAAAACACACAAAAACACACAGGGTGCCACTACTGACATGCATGTGTGCATGTCTGCAAAGGTATGTGTTGTTCGACTGCACCAGATAGCTGTCCACGGCTAGGCGATGGGTGTACCTTGGCATCAGGCCACATGACGATGGTCGGCATTGTGGCTCAGGGATGTAGTGTCTGCATTTGCCCACAGAGGTGGGTATTTTATCCCCATCTGGTCACCTGGGTGACTACTGTGTGTGGGCATTGCTGTGCATCGCTTGCCATGTCTGTATTCCTTCATCCATGACATAGACTGCATCTGGGATGTGCACACCTCCCACATGCATGTACAGTGACATGTGGAACTGTACCTGAGGTGTCCGGCCCATGTTGTGAACACAGATTATCATCAGATGTGCCAGTCCTACCCACCTGTGGTGGGGGCTGGTAATGGCCAGCAGCTTTACCCTGCACCTACATGGTGTGCATGCTATCAGCATTCCTTGGTGTCAGTGGCATCTGTCCATATGGGCATGTTGTCATGCATGGTATGTCCATTGTGGCTCACATGTGATGGCACCACAGGTGGTGCAGTTGTCCATTGGAGAACATGGGGGAGGTGCACTGTCTGCATGTATGTGCATATTGGACAGATGGACTGTCCTTCTGTGGCCCACCGCTGTCACTCCATAGTTACTATTGGTGGTCAATGTGCAGTGTATTACTCACATATTGGCTGTTACCTAAGCATGTGTGTGTATGACACATGGGGTGAGAGTGTGCTCTGGGTAATACTGGGGTTGCTAACTGTGATTGCCAGGCATTGATGTCACATGTCTGGGTATGGCTCTGCACTCCGGCCTCTCAGCCATATCACATGTGTTATCCCTATACAGCAGACATTGTGATATATAGTATGGCCACCATATAGGAAAATGCAAAACCCACTCCACATTGGCCACAAGTGTCACACAGTCACAACCACCTGTATACAGGATATGGGTTACAACCACATGCTCACCTGTCATGTTTGAGAGTAGAACCCCTACCTAGCTAGTGTATGACACTACAGCACTACACAGTTATAGTAAGCGCCACAGATATTACTGGGGTAGTCCTTGCCCATAAGTGTATTTCACACTGACTGACATCAGCAAGATTGCCAAAGTAGGGCTTTGAAATGACTGTGAGATTCTAGCCTAAAATGCATTGCTCCCTACACAGACAGTGACACACAGAATACATACAGAACTGCCATGTGTAGGGATGGAAGCAAACCATGTGTCTAATTCACACTACAGCAGTACACAGTTACAGCATGTACTATGGTGATTACTGGGTTACAGGTCTCCCAGGTGAGTATTTCTAGGTGGGTGACATCAGCAGCCTTGCCAAAGTTGGGTATGTGAAATGGATGGGGTGTGTGTTACCTAAAAGCATTGCTCTCTACACAGTCAGACATGCACGCATACACACACAGTTGGCAGGGCAGGGGCTAGAACTCCCAACTAACTCCTTAATCACACTATGGTCATATGATGTTACGGGATATGCTACGGAGATTACTTAGCTACGATTGTCCCAGAGGTGTACTTCAAGTTGTGTGACATCAGCAGCCTTGCCAAAGGAGGGTATTCAACTTGTAGGGGGTGTGAGTAGCCTAAAAAGCATTGCTGTCTACACTGTCAGTGACAGACAAACACGCACACATAGACTCATGCATGCACAGTTACCACGTCTGTGGTTTGATTTCCTACCTAACTACATTACCACACTACAGAAGTATGCACTTACAGCATGCGCTACAGAGATCACTGGGCTACAGCTCTCCCAGGGGAGTATTACTAGGTAGGTGACATCAGCAGCCTTGCCAAAGTTGGGTATGTGAAATGTACAGGGTGTGAGTCACCTAAAAGCTTTGCTCTCTACACAGTTGGACATGCACGTATACACACATAGTTGGCAGGTCGGGGGCTAGAGCTCCCAACTAACTCCTTAATCACACTATGGCCACATGATGTTACGGAACGTGCTACGGAGATTACTCAGCTATGATCATCACAGAGGTGTATTTCAAGTTGCATGACATCAGTACCCTTACCAAAGGAGTGTATTTGACTTGTAAGGGGTGTGCGTGGCCTAAAGAGCATTGCTCTCAACACAGTCAGTGACAGACAGACATGCACAGTTGCCACATCTGGGGTTTGACCTCCTACCTAACTACATTATCACACTACAGCAGTATGCAGTTACAGCATGCACTACAGAGATTACTGGGCTACAGCTCTCTCATGGGAGTATGTCTAGGTGGATGACATCAGCAGCCTTGCCAAAGTTGGGTATGTGAATTTTATGGGGTGTGAATAACCTAAAAGCATTGCTCTCTACACAATCAGACATACACGCATATACACACACAGTTTGTAGGTTGGGGACTAGAACTCCCACCTAACTCCTTAATCACACTATGGCCATATGATGTTATGGGATGCGCTACGGAGATTACTTGGCTATGATCATCCCAGAAGTGTATTTCAAGTTGTGTGACATCAGCAGCTTTGCCAAAGGAGGGTATTCGACGGAGTAGCCTAAAAAGCATTGCTCACTACACAGTCAGTGACAGACAGACATGCACACACAGACTCACACATGCACAGTTGCTACGTCTGGGGTTTGACTTCCTACCTAACTACATTATCACACTACAGCAGTATGCAGTTACAGCATGTGCTGTGGAGATTACTGGGCTACAGCTCTCCCAGGGAAGAAATTCTAGGTGGGTGACATCAGCAGCCTTGCCAAAGTTGGGTATGTGAAATGTAAGGGGTGTGAATAACCTAAAAGCATTGCTCTCTACACAGTCAGTGAGAGAAAGACACACACACATGAACAATGACACACACTCACACATGCAGTTGCCATGTCTGGGGTTAGAACTCCTACCTAACTAGTCTATCACACTACAGCAGTACGCAGTTATGGGATGCGCCAGAGAGATTACTGGCCTACAAGTCTCCCAAAGGTGTATTACACATTGAATAACCTCAGCAGGTTTGTCAGGGTACCGCTATGGGGTGGCCAGTGTGTGCATGGCCCATACACCATTCATGTAGGTGTGACATGCCACAGGTGGCCACACATGGGGTCATATGTCACAGGTGCGTGTCTAGGGCAACTAGGTGACTATGTCCTTGTACAGCCATGTTGCACAGCTGGCAAGTGGACCACATAGTCTGTGGTGCTGACAGGTACTGGTCGCTAGTACCTGCAGTGTGCAACATCCGCTCAGTGTTTGGAGCCCTTTGGCTGTGTGCTCAGTGGGACAGGCTTGGATGGCTCCTTGTCACAGTCACCCTCTTCCACACATATATGTCCGTCTACCTTTGGTTTATTATGGTGTGTTGTCCTTACATATATGTCTGTATTCCTATCCACTGTGTGTGCAAGGCATGAGTGGTGCATACTGACATGTGTCTGCAGTAACTATTGCAACCGCTGGATATGTCTGGTCCACTGTGCATACATGGCCTTCATGTGTTTAAATGTGTGAGCATGCCCAGTATGACCTTTCAGTATGTTGATGACTGACATTGCCTTCATTACACTTAGTGTGTGAGCATGCCTAGTAAGGCCATCTGTTATGCATGTGTGGAGCATGTCCGGCGGTTTCTACTGCACAGCTGACATTTGTGTTGTACACTGACAGGTAGCATGCTGTGTCTGCAGGGTATCCACCGATCATTTGGCATTGATTGTTGCAACATGTCTGCATAGCGGGGGTTACACCTGACTATTTCTATGTTTCTACACAGGAGTGGGGGGGGCACACCTGACTGTTACTGTATTTCTATGTGAGGTGGGGGGCACACCTGACAGTTGTACACATTTGCTAGGACTGTACTGGTATGTCCTGTAGTCCGATTCTGTCAGTGGTCTTACCTATCATGCTGGCTACGCCATACCAGTGTACTTCCGTTCTTATCTTTTGATTGCATACACATTGGTTTCTGACTTCCTAGCTGTCACAACTGACATCCCACTACCTGGCCTGCTGTGGTCTGTCCATGTAGGCCTGGGTGGGGGTCAGCCATACCCCTCATTCAGAGGTCATAGTACAGCATTTGCTTGTGTTTGTCTACACCTGTCCTGCTGGCTGTGACTGTTGTTGGGTATGATACCCCCCTCCTGACTGGCATGTATGAGTCACTTATCCTGTGGGTATCCCAGTATTGCTGGTGGTGCTGCAGGGCTGCCTATGTTGGATGCATGTAGTACACTGCCTACTTATGGTTAGGCACAGGTAGAGTAATGTTTGGCGTCCCTTTTACTGTATGTGAGAGTCAGAGAGAGGTGCTATTCCCTCGGTCCCTCTCATGTCAGTGTATGTGCTATGCATTGCCTCTTTGCCAGGGCCAGGGCATACTGGGCATGCCTCCTTCTGCCTACTGGGGCAAGCTCAGGTTGTTCCTTCTCTGAGTCACTCTGTGCCTATGCAGGCCTTGACATTGGTGGGGGGCTATATGGCCCTTCCCCTGCTGCTCCTGCTGCAGCTGTTTCCACAGGATCATATTGTGTAGCATGGCACATACAAGGATGATTTGGGTACATGTAGTTGGTGAGCACTGCAAGGCTCCACCAGATGTGTCCAGGCATCGGAACCGTGACTTGAGCATCCCAAACACACGCTCTATTTTGATTCTTGTTTGTGAGTGTGCCTGATTATGGAGTTCTTGTTCGGGTGTGTATGCATTTCTGATGGGTGTCATCAGCCACGGCTCCAGTGTATATCCAGCATCCCCCACTAGGTGACCATGTGGGATGTCCCCATTGGCAAATTTCTGGTACAGCTGTGTCAGATGCCAGATGTGGGAATCGTGATAACTTCCAGAGCAGCCAGCACGCACATTCAATATTATGCCCTGGGCATGGCACACAACCTGGCAGTTGATGGAGGGGAAGCCCTTACGGTTGATACCCTACCCTGCTCACCAGGTGGTGCTTTGATGCATATGTGCGTGCAGTCTATTGCACCCACTACCTCAGGGTATTCTGCTATTTGGTGGTAGAGACACATACTGCTACTCCAGCTCATGTAGTCATTGGTAGGTCACCCTGGGTCTATACACTCTTCTCCGTCTCCTCACTGTGGGTTGGTCGGCAGCATATCCATCCTCACCACCCTCAGCCTCTTCCACAAGTTGTATGATAGCTATTGCAACCCCTAACATTTTGCTGTTATGAGTATTAAATGTTCCCCGCTTGTTTACATCAGTGGTGTAGAGTGTGAGAAAAACTGGAGGGGTAGCTGTTTGCATAATGTATAGTGGCATTCTGGGCTGGGCTGGTCTGCTGCCTGTATAACTGACTGGTTCTGATCCATTTCAACTGGCAGCAAACCTAGTACCCCTTGATTAACTTCCTACTGCTGCTTTCCCCTCCCATTGCCCTTCTGATTCATCCAGGGGGCAAGCCGCACAATCAATGTACTGAAATTTGCACACTGCTACTATTTCCTGGGTTCACTTCCTTTATTTTCCTGTAGATCCCATTGCATGGCTTGCACACCCACTTATACTGTGTCTTATGTGCTGGGCAGGTTTAGACATACCTCCTGGCTTTGCTGTGCTAAGCTGGATGCAACCCCAGGCCACAGGGCTCCAATCTATTGACAGTATGCCTGACACTCCCACACATGATGTCACCTAATTCCTAGTCTTGCACTCAGCTATCCATACTCATACACTGTTAGGACCTGCCTCACATGCTGGGGAAAACCGGGATTCACTATCCTTCCCCTCATTTGCATAGAATTGCCTGCTAATCCATAGTTACATGTGTCACACTGTGCCTCCCCCCTTAGCAACCACTACTCACTGGCCAGGTTGTCTTTTGCCTGCCATTGACTTGCATGGCGGAATACTGATTTTAGTTCAACTATTGTTTTTAGGTTTATTTTCTTATTTCCCCACCAGTCCCGTTTGCACACCGCTGCCCTATGCTTCAATGGACGTGATCGGCGGACATATCGTAAAAGTTGTATTTTGTACATTTGGCATTGTTTGCAATGCCAATGGCCTTCTACTTGGCCATTGACATGCTTCCTCAATGCTATGCAGCCTTTACTTGGAGCTGTCATAGCTCTGTTTTGCAGTTTGCAGTGCCGTATTCGGTTACTAACTGAGTGCATTTCTGCATATTACACTAGTCCTGCATGACCTTATTCCTGCTTCCTGGATGGCAAATTTACCTCATTTGCATGGTTTTCACCTGCAAATGGGGTTATTTGCATATGGGGGCTGGGGACGTGCAGCACTAGTGTTACAACACTCGCGCACATCAGACCTGGACGTAAGTGGATCGCCCGGCCGCCATATTGTAAAAATTTCATCTAACATTAATCATGCATGCCGTGCAAGCTTTTGAGAATCCGGGGGCCAATTTTGACTTGTATGTTACACTATCAGGTTATATTTCTAGACCTAGTGTAAAATACACAGCAACCTGGACATGATTGTTTTATATGTGTCTAATTTTGTATGATTGCATGTCAAAGAATTAGTTTTGCATAATTGCATGTCAAAAGATAATTTCTGTGTAATTGCATGTCATTGAATACTGTTATTCAGTATATGATCTATTTCTCAAAGAGGGAGGATGTAGAACAGAGCACGTGTATATAACTTTAAAAAGCATTTCCAGATGTAAGCACGTACCTGTAAATAGTGAGCACGTGCATGCAGCAGTACCATTTTGTGAGAACAGCCAGAGTGTTAACATGTATGAGTGTGGTAGTCAGTCTGTTTATAAGTTTATTTAAGTTTAAGTTACAAAGCCTCATTCCTGATGTTTTTGCGTGTAACACAAAGCCTCATTCCTGATGTTTTTGTGTGTAATACAAAGCCTCATTCCTGATGTGTTTGTGTGTAATAAAGCTGCTTGAACTGAACCCACAACCACTTGTTTGTTTTATCCTGATTAGATCAGTGACAGTATTGTTTTTGCCTTTGCTGATATTTTAAGCAACTGAATTATACTATTTCTGTGCTCTGGTATCAATAATAAAGTGTCAGTGGATAACTTAGTCCTATACTTTAAATCATGAGCAGTTGAGCTGGCAAACATCGTATTCCATCATGCAAACAATTTCTGTATTCCAGAACAGCCAAATAGCAATCAGTTTTAAGATGATTACTGCACTTATAAGATTCTTACCTGTGTGTATCATTTTTTCTACCTGATCTTTGCTCTGGGGATGGTTCAGACTACTTGTAACATAAATTCCCAATCTGTTGCATAGTTTCCTAATTTGTGGCTAATAAACTGAGACCCAGTATCTGAAACTCTGGGGATGGTTCAGACTACTTGTAACATAAATTCCCAATCTGTTGCATAGTTTCCTAATTTGTGGCTAATAAACTGAGACCCAGTATCTGAAACTACAGTAAGTGGAATTTCATATCCAGCAAAAACACCTTTTAGCACACCAGTCATATTTTCACAACCCAAGGACTCTAATCAGATAATGGCCATTCCCAAGCTGAAAAATAAATCTATACTAACCTTATTCTATGGTAGCTTTCATATATTATGTGACGATATTTTTTCCTTAGGATTTTGATTAAGAAACATTGCAAGCTTGACAACCTTTCACAATTCTGTTTAAATGCTCTACCATTGTGAGCAACAGAAAATATCAGAAGCTGCCTCTTTATACTTCATAATGCTAAAATGTAATTAATGGATTTTTTTACTAGCGCAGTTTTTCTCATCTGGTTAGGTATTATAATTTTATCCAACCTGAACAATAGACACTGCATGAAGCTAGTCTTTTCTCTATATGATTATTACACTCATATCTATGTGCACTGCTGATAACCTGATTTAGCCAGGCTTTTTTGATAAGTTCCTTGAGCAGTGACACTTCCTTATTTTCTTTTGAGCACTAACATTTTCCTTGTGACATTGATAGAGATGAATAACTGGCAAACTTCTACTTCTTCTTCTAAAAGATCTTTCATTTGCTCCTTGAGGTCGACTGCCCTCACAAGATCATCAATGTGCATTTGTTTTCCTGGTCTCCCTGAAATGTTGTCATACTTTTGTAAATTCTGCAACATCCCTTGCAGTATAGGCACTGTTTTTATGATGACTCTACAAAATAGACACTGCAAAGATTTACAGTCAGTTTCAACCAACACTGGCTTACCATAGATATATTTGTGGAGTTTCTCTCATCTATACAGGAGGGCTAGTATTGCTTTCTCAATCTAAACATATCTAGCCTGCACATGCATAAGTGCTCTTGAACCAAAAGTCAGTAGTCTGACCTGTTGTATCAGTCTAATCTAAGACCATATTGACGCACACCTGCTTGTTACATATAGATGATTATGATCAGGACTCCAATCGTATCCATCTTATGTGTTTGAGACATGGATGCCAAGAAACTCACCTGAGGAGCGAAGCTTGTGAGGTGACTTAGAATTCATTTTGAGAACACATTATGAATGGTTATGATCAGTGCCCAGACCATAATTCTTTGTAGTGCATGGAGCTTTATCTACTTATTGTAATACCACTGTGATGATTGGGGAAGGATGGGCGAAGGCTGCCAGCCTTGTCAAATAGAATTCGATTTATAATTCTGGCATTTGTAAATAAATGTAAAATACAGGCATGTTTCTTGAGTGTAAAGAATAATGTGAAATGTGGAACTGCAAAATATGTGACATCACACTCTACTGGCCCAGTGAAGCATGTTGTACCCTTTCATGTTAGAATTCGGCTCCAGGGTGGCTGGATGAAGATTTCATGCCCATTGTTTTAAGGCTAAAGTTTATGACTAGAATTTAAATATGGAAGGTGCTTTATTGCTCTGGTTTCTGCTAGCATATACATGTAAAATGTCTTGTATACTTGTAAGTTTCTGAGGAGGTGTTAGATTGCTAAATAATGCAGTTTGTGGCCTGAGAACTCAAACCAGGTGTTAAGATGATGCAATATGTATACTGGGAAAATCTAAGTGTCAAAAATGATGTAATTTTGGGAGGGCCTTAGAGACACGTTTGCTAGTAATGTTTAAATACTATTTCTCACAAGAGACTAAATAGCATTTTGACTTTGGACATCTAAATTATCAGCACTCTGCCTTGTGCTCACATGTAAGTCTTAGCACTGTGATTTCTTGTAGGAATAGTTAAAGCTAGTAAAGATTAATTAGGTATTTTTCTTTGAAATCAGACCTGTCCTGCTGTATTATTTTAAGTTTCTGTGTGATCTCTGAACTCTTAGATATATCTATGGTGTAGTAGTTTTATCTTGTGTTTTAATTATTTATTATTAAATATTTTTAAACCCTTCTACCTGTGGCTGATTTGTGTAGAGATAAGCTCTAGAGTACATTGCATATTTTAGAGGTTATTGTAATAGGCCACTCTAAAGTAAGCCTTGACTGTTAGTCATACTACCATTGGATATTAATATTGTACAGTAATAATTGGACACCCTTTTAAGGGCCTTTTAGTAGCTGATATTAATAACTGGGTGGTGGCAGTAATTACTACAGTATAGCCTGGGTAAAGGGGCACAGTTGGAGAATCTGTGCCAGCCTTTCCCAGGAGTGTCTGTGAAGTTGTATAAATACTTATCTCAAAGTGTGTGTGTGTTGTGTCAGCTGCTTGGCAGGGATATGGAGCACTGGTTAGACAGAGAGGGTACTGGAGGTTTTAGCTTGCCCAGTTAGGCTGACACCTGGACTCTATAGCTGTGCCAGTGGGGAGTCTTATTGGGGACCTGGTGAGCAAGGGAGCAACCAGCCCCAGACTGACTGTGATCTCTGTGTGCACTTAAGGGAAATTGTACTTTACTGTGTGTATTAGTTATCCTTTCTTCTTCTATGAGATGACCTCCCTGGTGTTAGTGGTGAGGATTGAGGCTCCATGATTGCTGGGCCAGGGCATGGTCATCACAACCACTTACAGAAAAAAAGTGTAGTAGCACAAAATGTTTTCCAGTAAAACACTTAGAACTGTCAACCGTAAAGCAGACAGAAATGAAATGCCCTTCTGTAGAACTAATGGGTTCAAAAAATATTAGACACTTTATTCTGCCACATTTTCAGTGTATGCGTGACAGAGTGAAATGGTAACAGTTTTAAAAGATATTTTATTTGTCACTTCTGTTGTTTTCTGGCGGGTATTGTCCAGTGTTAGTCCCTAGTGTGAGACATGCTCTTAATATCAATTAGTGGTTCTTAACAAGCTTTTGCTAAGCACCTCTAAGTGCAGTTAAGCTAAGATTGACTCTCTTTCTAAGGACATGTGTAAGGAGCATGATTGTATTGCTCTGTGCACTACAACTACTTTAAAAATATAATACGTTATAGCTGATGCAATAATTACAAGTTCCTTTAGTAACATAAAGCTATTTTCTTGTTTTGTTGACCAGGTCCATGTCACATCTTCCTCTAAAAGCTTCAGAAAAGTTATAGTTATCTTATGACAGGTTCAATATAAACTCAGAAAAACTGCTGAGCTATTCACAGAAATCTCAAGACTTGCATCAGTTCAATAGTTCTTGCTTTCTCAATATTCAATATAATACCTCCTGATGTACGAATATGTATATTTCAAACTAGTCACACAAATCTAACATTTGTTTCTGCTCATTTTCAGATTTATTGCTTCATTTTATTCAACAACTTGATCAGCCAGAAATCATGCTCCTATTTATTCCCCTCCCTGATCACAAGCATCAACTATATTAACTAAACATGCAGTTCTTCCACAAACATTGCCACAGCTCTTTGAAATATCCGTATTGCAGTCACTGTAATAATAGACAGACAATGAAACCTTAACCTTCCCAGGATAAATTGCTTGTACATGACTAAAGTTTTTTCATCTAGCTAATCTGCCAGAAATCATAGTCAGCATGACAGCATCTAATACAGAAAAATATTCGACATTGGACATCATTACTATAATCTTTTTAGTTGTCAGTAATGGGCTGTGTTCTCACAGAGTCACTTTGTTCAGATCATAGAGGTTATGCAGATTCTAAGCTTGTTTTACTCAACAGCTGTAATCCTACTGTTAACCCAGTCAGTAAGCGTTGACTGTTTAACAATTACACTTCGATTTTTCATTATTTTTAGATCAAAATCTATTATGTCCCTTAAGGCTCCAGTCACTCTCATAGATACTTGAACTATTTGGTGCGGCATTAGGAGATATCTTACTTGAGTATTCCTATGATAAACAACCTACCCAGTAAATAAATCCTTGTAATTTTGCTAAGTATCATCACTTCTGATTCTGGAGCTTTACTGTTTTTAGTTTTGTTTTGAAGCTGGAGTAACACTTTCATTATCATTAACAGAAGATGTCTAGAAACTACTAGAAGAAACATTCACAGTAACACTTTAAGAAGCATACATATGTTTCACTTGTATGCCATGAATATATTCACCATGTTATGCTTCTCAGATGCAGAACAGCCCAATATATTCAGTTAATTTACTTTACATTCCAAAGACATAGTTTGAAACTACACTTTATAAGTTTAATTTTGTTTTGAACACACAACAGTGTCTAACCCACACGCATTGATCTGTGTTATGAATATGTCAGTAAAGTACACATTGATTTGCATACAGTGCCTTACCAATTCAGTGTTTCAGCTGTTAACTTTTGAGTAAAGAATGCATTCTGCTCCAGTATCACACAATTTAACAGCTTTGCCATAAATGGTAAGTTGCTCTGACTAGTAAGAACTGTCAGTATTTCATATACAATATGCTACACTTTGATTCTCTATTTCATGCATTTTCACAGCACCTATAAACAATTCCACTTTTAACATGAAATTTTGATGAAATCGTTCTCTTTTCTCATGTTGCTACTACACCTGGAATATGGGATTTTAATTTTAGTTGCATGGCTCATTTTGCAAACCGTCTTGGACATATATTATTGCTTCTGTCATAACCATATATTTTTGTATTTCTGCCTTATTGTTACATTATTTCCAGCCACAATTTTATCTTATGCAGTTCTATTTCCTCTGTAAGCTCTTTCACTCATTCTGTACGCATCCAGTATTTTACTTAATCTAATTTTCTCAAGCGTACCTCTTACATTTTAAATCTTAATATCACAGACAATTCTATCTGTAATCAAAGAATCATACAACTCACCAAATTCACAGACTTTGGTTCTGCTGTTTAGTTCATTTATATAAAAATCTATAGTTTCCTGAAAAGCTTAGTTTCACATAAAATAAATAAATAAATTAATAAATAAAAGTATAAGAAATGGCAGGTTTTTCACTTGGCTTAAAGTATACTTTGTGTCTTTCTTTCTTATAACTGTCACCTTATCCAAATCCTGCTCCCTATGGATAAATATATGAAATCCCTTGAAGGCTTTCTCCTCAGTAACATGTAAGAACATTGCACAGTGCACTGTTTCTGGCTTGTCTGTATGTTCAGTCATAGTGGGACACTACTTAAACTTCTAGGAAAATGCAATTTTCTGACAAGTTACGCTACAGATGGAAGGCAGGGGTTTAGTACATTCATCACGGAAATGATTGCGGAAGCTTGTGTTACTGTGAAAAGTGGAGAAATTAGTGGTTTAACAGTTCTGTGAAAAAATATTATGTGAAATGCATTATAATTTCAAAGACATCATAGAAAAGTGGCATATAGTTGCATGCTGCATTGAAAGCCCACAGTGGAAAACTCCTCTTTTGCATTCTTTGACAGATCTAACTGCTCATATGACAAATGTGGTACCAGGGACTTCTCTTTTATTCTGCTATCATGTAAGATACATCTAAAATGTACAGAAGAATGTTAGAGCAATAAGGCATAACGTGTATAGCAGCCATGTCAGATGTTACCTGCTTAGCGGCAGTATGGGAAGTGGCCACTGATAGGAGACAATGAGTCACGTCTACAAACATGCACTGATCATAGTTGCACACAAAGGTATACAGTTACATAACTGGGTCCAAAGAAGCAGCAAAGACTGGAGAAGTTTCTTTGCGCACAGATGGAATTTGTTATACTGTACTTATACCCCATGGTAGGTATATGCTGCATAAGGACAAGGGTGTTAAAGTCTTTTGGAAATAGTTGTGGCCAGGCAAGGTGTATGATGCCAATACTGTGGGTGCCCATAACAGGAAAGCACAGCAACTCCAGGACAGGGTGATTGATATGATCCTGCATGCACAGATCAATATGCTTGCCATCATCAGGGGCTAAATGGCCATGGGGGAAGACTACCTACACAGAGCACCCTCACAGAGATGGAGGAGTTCCTGTTATCTCTGTTCAGGGACTGGATTGATGGTGACATAATGTTTATCTGCTGGGGACACACTCTTACACTCACCACTGCCACTATTGTACCAATAGCAATGGACACTCATCTGTTCTCATGCAAGGAATGCAGCAGTCATACCCTGCACTGGAAAATACAAGTGTCCTTTTTCTTGTTTACTCTTGGTATGTATTACAGCAGATGTTTTTGTGTGTATGTGTGTATCCATGCGTGTGTGTGTGTGTGTGTGTGTGTGTGTGTGTGTGTGTGTGTGTGTGTATGCATGCGTGTGTGTGCTTCTATGTGTGTGTCTCTGTGGCAGAATGCTGGGGAGTCACCTATTTTTCACCATCACCACAGGATATTCTCTCTCAACCTTCACAGGTGTTTTTGGTGTTGTGTCAAGTACAACATTATGGGACATGTCCCTTCTCTGGGCCAGTGATCAAGGAGTTTCAATCCCCACACAGGTGAGGAATGTTCACTTGAAACAAAAATGGATACACACAGTATTTTCAGATGCAGCTCTCTGCACAACGCACAATTTCCTTTATGAGCATACAGGGAACACAGTCCTGGGGCTGGGTTACCCTCTCTTTCTCTCCAGGCCCCACATAAGACACCCCACTGACACAGCTGTAGAGTTGAGTCCTCAGCCGAATGTTCCAAGCCAAGTGTTCTACCACCCTCTCTGTGTCCCTGTAGCAAGTAGCTGACACACGCATTCTTTGAGATTTGATTTTCACACACACACACACACACACACACACACACACACACACACACACACACACACACACACACACACACACACACACTCTCTCACTGGGAAAGGCTGGCTCAGATTTACCAGCTATGCCCCCTCTGCCCAGATTATAAGGTAGATACTGCCACCAGAACACTCTAAAGCCAGCTACTCTAAGGTTCTTACAAGGGTACCCAATTATACTGAGTAAAATTAATACTAATACAAATGGTAGTGTTTGACCAATGCAGCAAGGTGTTCAGGAGCAGCCACAGTGTCACCAAATAAATATAAGTATTCTTAAAGGTTAAAATATACTCTAAAAGACCAGCCACAATGAAACGTTTAAATATATTTAATAATAAATAAGAAAAAAACCCATGAAAATGCTAAATATCTATTTGCAATAAACACCAGAGTTTCAATCAAGGAAACGTTAAAAATAACTCAGATGGATAGATTCACATAGATACAGAAAAAACAGTACTTAACTAATCTCACTATATTTTTCTGAGTGATCTAAAGAATTACTATTCTCAGGTTACTTACTAAAGCAAGGGAAGATGAAGTGGGTGAGTGGTCTTCCTTCTTGTCAGGCTTTACAAACAAACTGCTGAGAGCTAAGTGACATCTCACCCTAAAATCTAAATATCATTTCATTGCTGGCTATAGAATGACATTGCATCTGGTCATCTGACTCTGGTTCCCACACTAGGATCATAGGATCATAGGAAGTTACTAGGCTATTGTTCCTGAGGCCCTTACAAGCCTAGCCAAGAATTTAGCTCATGTTCCAACAAGTTAGCACCCAATGCCCCTGTCCATCAGGGACACAGGTGGAATCCCAGGAGTGTATTGTCTATTCCACATTCAGTTATCCAGGTTATACTTAAAAAAGGGTTAATGAGGTACTCTGCTTGACATGAAGAGGGAGTCTATTCCACAGAAGTAGGAGTCTCTGGGACACAAATCTGTCCCACCAAGTCCTATTGATGTCACAGACCAGGTTGAAGGTAACTCAAGTGGAGCTTGACTTGCAGTCTGAGATTGCTTTGCATGCCAGACAGAGGTCATGTCTGAGGAGTCTGTATGTGACTGAGTAGAGGGACAGGGCCTTTAGCCTATCTATGTAGGGTAGATGTTTGAAACCCTGGATTCTCCTGGTGAGGAACCTCTGTGCTCTCTCCAGCTGCTGTATGTGCTTTGTGAGGTACATGATGAAAGGGACATTGTACTCAATAATGGGTCTTATAAGGGAAGAATACAGGGATGTTATGACCTCCTTGTCCCTGGATGAGATACCCTTGCTAATGAGGTGGGTCATGTAGAAAGCTTTCCATACAATGGAGGCAATATGGTGGTCAAAAGTCAGTTTGCTATCAACCTGGGTGCCCAAGTCCATCAAGACTGATTTTGTACTTAAGACCTTGTTATTAATGTGATAATTTGTGGGGGTATCACTCTCCCCAAAGGGGATGATGATGAATTCTTTGGCATTCCGTTTGAGGCCATGTTTCTGGTACCAGTCATTTGTTTGGGGGAGGTCCTCTTGGAGGATGTCCACATCACTAGGGGAATTGATGGCAGAGCCCAGCTTGCAGTCATTTGCAAACCTGGTGAGTCATAGCCCACTGGTTTTGGCCTGCACCTCAGAAAAGTATATCTGAAACAACAGAGTTTCCATGACCAGTCCCTGGGGTACATCACTCATTACGGGTCTACTGCTTGAGGTGGCTTCCCCTATTTTGACTAGGTGGGTTCTATCAGTGAGCCAGTGTGCTACCCATCTGGTAACATATGGATTGATGCCTAGTTGAGAGATTTTATCTATTATACCTGAGTGGGGAATAGTATTGAAGGCTTTGCCCAGGTCAAGGTAGGTTTTGTGCACTGTCTTCCCCTCATCCATGACTTTGGTGACTGTTTCAATGAAGTCAACCAAATTTAACACGCATGACCTCCCCTTGACAAAACCAAACTGTGTGAGAACGAGTGTTTGGAGGTTGCCAATGTCCTTGCTAATAAGGTCCATGATAATCTGCTCCATGGCCTTGCAGATCAGGCTAGTTAGGCTGATGGGTCTATAATTTCCTAGATTGGTGGATGCTCCACCTTTGTGCAAAGGGATGACAGTGGCTGTCCTCCACTCAGCTGGGACAAAGCCAATACTCAGGCTTTGGTTGAATAAGGTGCCTAATGGTACTGCAAATTCCTGCCTATGTTAATGTAGGATGCAACCTGGGATGTTATTGGGTCCCATGGAAGGCTGTATTTTTTTGCCTTTGAGAGGGCAGTGATGACTTGCTCCCTAGAGATAAGGGAAGGGGGGGCAGGTGCTGGGGATGTCCTGATTCAGTGATGGGGGCAGAGGGGTGAAGTTTTCACTTAACCTGTCTGCCAGCAGGTTGGCTATATCTACGGTGTTTGTGTATGTGGTGTCACTAACCACCAGTTCTGAGCAGATCTATGTGCTTCCTTTGAGATCATGGAGATATGTGAAGAAGGCCTTATGATTGTCTTTAGAAGATGTGGCCAGTTTGGACTCGAAGTTTGCTTTGGAGGATTTCACTAGTGCCCTTTTTTGCTTGTACAGGCTAAGGAGAGATTACTTGCAATTATGCACCTGCTGTTTCTTGGTCCCGGACAGCAATTTTTTCCTTTTATTATAGAGTTTATTTATTACAGATGTCCACCAGACAGATGTACTCTTCCTTAAGGAGGATGATTTTGTCCTTTCAGGTATTCCTGTTTCCATGCAGCTATATAAATTCTTGTATAGTACTTTGGTGTAGATTTGGACACATGCGCCAGTTCCTATGGAGGTGGTGTGGGCTGTGAAGCTGTTTATATCTTCCCTCAGTAGGTTGTAATTAACTTTGGAGAAGTTTTTTGTTTGATTCTAGCTGGGAGGGGGGTCAGGGGAAATGGTGACTTCAAAAGTGACTGCTTTGTAGTCAGATATTACCAGGGAGGATGACACTGTAGGGATGCTGCAGTGGTTACTCATGTTGGCTAATATCAAGTCCAAGATATTTTCATCTCATCTGGGGGTGTCAACCAGCTGGTCCAAGGCATTTGAATTAAGAAAATCAAGGAATCTCTGAACATTTGTGTTTTGGCATTAGTAGTTCTTCCAGCCTTTGGTTGGATTGTTAAAGTCACCCAGGATCAGGGTAAAGGGTTGAATCTTGATAGATTCAAAGAAGTCCAGATAGGTAGAGTGGGCATCTTGAGTCAAAGTTGGAGGCCTGTAGCTAGCTATGATTTGAATAGGGGTGTTGTCAATGGTTAACTGCACATAGAGTGTCTCCTGTGTGTCATACTGTTTGACCAGCCTGGAGGTGTGTATGTCTTTTATATATATTGCAACTCCACCTCCTTTTGCATTGCTGCCTACGGTTTGGGGTCTAAATGTATGATAGGATGAGTAACCTAGTATGGCTGGCCTGCTCTCCACAGCTTTGAACCAGGTTTCTGTGACTGCCAAAATGTCAGCATCTTCCTAGGTTAAAAATGCTTGCAATGAGTGCAGTTTCATGTTTAGACTCCTAGCGTTTAGCAGCATGACCTTTAATTTGCATTTTGATGAAATTTTCATGTTGGTAGTTTTGACCTCATGGTATTGCCTTTGCCAGAAGCCTGAAGCCCAAGGGAGACAGATGCAGGCCATCTCTGGCAAAGCATCGTGGTTTGTCAATCATGTCTTCCCAGGATGTCAGGTACTGGATCTGCATGGAATGACACCAGAAACTAAGCCAATTTTTAAAGTTAATCACTTTCTGTTTGTATTGAGGCATCATTCTTGGTGATGGTAGAATGCAGGTTAAGGCTAGGAACATACCAGCCTGGGACACATATTCAGCGAGCTTGATCATGTCTCTCTTCATATAGTCCAGGAAGATATGTCTCAAGTCATTCACACCAACATAGACTATGACAGAGTCATAACAGTACTTGTTGTTGAGAGACTTGAGTGCATGGGTGATATGGTGGATTCTGGCACCTGACAAACAACTAACCATGACTTTCTCCTTATCCAACCTAGTGACGGGCACATCTGTGTGTCTCACAATGGAGTATCCCATGACTATTATATTGGGTTTATGTTTAGGACTTAGTGGCTGTGAGACACAGGTGTGTGGACTATGTGTGGTGTGTGTTGTGGTGGGCAGTGGAGTTTGAGTGTGTTTTTGCCTCGGAGGGCTCTTTTGTTTGGGTATGATTTTGTTGAGGACCTCCAAATATGTGGGTGTGTATTGTGTAGGTGTGTGTGGTGTTTGAGGTGTCGTGTTTATGTTGACAACTTTCACAGTGCCAGATATACTGTCTTGTGAGGGAGAGAGCATTGACTCAAGGTTCTTAATGTAATTGCATCTCTCATAAATTGTGTTTCTAGGTGGTAGTAATAGAGGGTTATCTGTGTACATAAGGCAGTAGCTACACTATCTCAGGATGCCCATATCACCAGAATGGCAGGAGAAAATGTAGGAAATTGTCCATCCATATTTATTAGAATCTGAGGGAGAAAGGCCAGAGAGAGCTAAGAAGGTAAAGGGAGGAAGGTCTAAGAGTAGTACTACTAGGTAATCACACAAGTGCTACTAAGGGAAAATTTGTAGCTGGGATCCATCACAAAGAGTTAAAGACAGTGCAGCTGTGGTATGTGACATGCAAACAAGCCCAAACCAGCTCAAATGCGAGGTTTAAATACAACAAAAAATAGAGGATTCCAATAACACAGAAATCTAGCCAATTCTGCTAGTCCCTGCTTTCTTTAACCAATCAGCTTGGGCCAGACAAGTTCCAGACAGCCTTGCTACTCACATTAGTAGAGGAGATAGACCCCTACCAACACAAGATGGCTGCCAGAAACACATAAGGCAAAAAAAACAGCTCTGGATGCAGCAAACCTGTATCCAGACTATGCTACTCAATTTAAGGATTAAGAACACAGTAAAGCTCACAAAAAGCACAGATTAACCACTTACAGACAAAAACAAAACTCACTGTTTGAAAAAATACAGTGAAATGCAGTAAAATGCAGTTAAACAGTAATGAATTGCAGTAAATAGCAATGAAATACAGTTAAACAGTAATGAAATGCAGTTAATCAGTAAATTGCTTTAAAACAGTGCAAATTTTATAAATTAGCTCACAATCACAACAGTAAACAGCTCAAATAAAGTAGCAATTCAGTAGAATACTGTCATCAATTTAATATGGCTACCAATAAGCAGTAACAAATGTGGCAAACTAAATGCAGTTGAAAACCTAGGCACAAGCAGCAAAATGAAGTAGGAAGAGGCACGATATATTTTTTAAGTAGAAAGAAAGGGGACATAAGATAATCCAAGATTAAGAAGCTAAAGGGCGGGCTTTCACAACTGATCTCACTGTACTCAGTAGAATGAGCGGATGCAATGGGACTCGGAGGAGTGTCCAATTTCAAAATTATAGTAGAGGCGGGCAACACAAAAGCCACCAAGCTTTAAGACCACAGCAACAGTTGGGCAGATGGGTTGGGATACAAGATCAGAACAGAGGTAAGGACTGAATTCACTAAGCCTAAAAAACAGTTTAAACAGATGTGCAACAAATAATGTTTTAGTTAATCAGAAGTGCAGAAAACAGTTGAAAATAAGCACTTATCTTTTGTAGTGTCCCAGCAGTTTTTGTAAAACAGCAGAGCAAGGGCAGAAGGCCTAACTCACTGCAGCTTTGAACAAACAAGTGCAATATGGCTTAAACACTGGCTATTTAAGGCAGAGAAACAGGAACCAGCCAAATTATCCAATCAAAAAAAAAAAAAACAGAGCCATGTATCAGTAACTCTAGCCAGGTCAGACCAGACTGAAACACCTTCCCATGAAGAAACAGCTAGGCCTTTCTAGACAAAAGATTGTACTACAAGCTCCAAAGGTCATAACAGTAATAGATTCAGCTATATGCTAGTGTTTTTCAAGTACAGCAGCAAGTAAAATGAGCAAAAAAAACAGAGAAATTGAAAGGAGACAAAGATCAGAATCGAGGTAAGGACTGAATTCACTAAGCATAAAAAAACAGTTGCACAGTTACACTACCCCCTTTACTAGAAACTGAACCAGAATCTAGTACACATGTGTCATATTACACATACACAGAGCTTTGCTAAGATGTGTTATAGCATCTGGAAGCTATAAAACCATTTCAAAAACTTCAACCTTTCCAGGCTAGCAATTATTTCACCCCTAAGGACAATACAGTAGGACTCCTAGTCCTGGATTTCACAGACACTTTGAGTCTGGCTGCAAGCATAATTGTAAGATACAATCTTTATGGCCTAAACCAGGCAATTTAATTTCAGACTATTTTTCAAAGTTAGCTGGAGCTGAGATTAACCTCTTCTCTTCCAGTATCCTCTGTTACAATATATTAATTTCAACAGTTACAATACAGTGTGACATACAGGTATATTTCTTTTCTGTCCATCAGGGCCCACTGTTAGTACATTTTTAACACAAGCAGCTTTAAAAACACATTTTCAACACAAACACCTGTACAAATCAGTTTGATATACAGATGACATATAATTCTTTACAAAACTCCACTATGCTGGGATATGTTACACATCCACTGCCCTACTTCTCCTGGCATAGCTGGCAGTACCTCACATCATCACACAGTGCATCACTGATGCCTGACAATGATGACAGCCTGCACATAGCACTGTCAGAATATACCTTGACATTGTCAGAAATGCTAACAATGGAAAGCCAGCTACTGTCCACATCTGCAGAAATGCCTGCTGTATATCTCTTGTGTTTAGCAATAGCCAGACTGCCCATGGAAGCCTGTCACATGGTGGACAGTGCTCAACTGCACAGACATCAACAGGGGCAGTGCTGCAAGAGAGATATGTTTATAGCCATCACCCACATGACTCTCACTTATTCCATGAGCTAGGTGTTACCCTGGTTATTTTTATTTTTTTATTTTGATTTTACATTTCTTGACCGGGATAGTCCGACTGGATGCATGTCCATTTTCAGCGGAGGCCCGGGGAGAAAAGCTCCAAGGGTAAGCAGATACAGCATTACATAATACCAGCATTACATATTACAAACAGACTATTTACAAAGATTACATAAGTAAGCAAGTTAAACAAATTACACAGGTTAGAGTTAATCCTGAGCACAAGTCAGGATTAAATTAAATTACACAGTAAACTGGTTGACAGATTTTTACACATTCTAGAGAGAGTTAGCCAGACTTGATACATTGACATAGCCAGTTAAGTGACAAATGTTGTTTGAGTCTAGTTTTAAATTGACCTAAGGTGGAAAGTAAGGTAATATCAGCTGGAAGAGAGTTCCAGGATCTACTTACAGAGTTTGCAAAGAGGGAGTCACCGGCTGTGTTATTAATTTTGCTAGTCTGAATTAGTAGTTTGTTAGAGGATCAAAGCAGTCTAGGATTGTTATGGGGGGTGATAATATTTTTAAGTGCAGGAGTATTGTCCGTATTATAGATGATTTTATAGGCCATAATCAGTTGGTTATACTGGATTAGGCTGGGTAGTACAAGCTACCCAAGCTGATTTAGATTGATGCAATGATATGTCCTAAAAGGCAGCCCAGTGGCAAACCTGGCAATGTGGTTGTAGCAAATTGAGAGTTTGTTAGGTTGAAAGAAGGTGAGAGCGAGCTATGGCAATTTTAGCTGGAGGGGTTAGGAAGGCTTTTATTCTGTAAAGTGACCCTAGTTTTTTATTGATGGTTTTGCTAGTTTGGTTAACATGTAGGTCAAATTTTAGATTATTGTCTATGATGACACCTAATAGTTTTGTCGAGGGGTCAGGGGAGATTATTGTGCCATCATTTGAATTTATGGTAAAGGTGAAATCGGTAGACCTACGTGTTAGTGAAAATAACAGCATTTTAGTTTTTTTGGGATTTAGGATCAGATGACGTTCAGAAAGCCAGTTTTCTATTGTATTAAAGGTGGTATGGGTAGCTGACCATAACTCTGTTGGAGATGTGGCTGAGCAAATTAGAGTAGAGTCATCAGCATATTGGATACAGCTGACTTTTGGGATGACAGTATAAAGGTTGTTAATGAAGATGGAGAACAGCAAGGGCCCTAGTATAGAGCCTTGTGGTACTCCAAGGGTGTTAGGTAGAAGGTTAGAGAGTTTGTTCTGCCAGAGGACAGCCTGCTGTCAACCATTCAGGTGGGATTGAAACCACTGAAGGGCTCTAGTATCTAGACAGAATGTTTGCAGGGTGTGGATTAAAAGTTGGTGATCAACCATATTGAATGCCTTGGAAAGATCCAAGAAGAGGGCTGAGGCTATATAATTATTGTTGCGATTATGGTTTATGGTGTTGGTAAAGGCTAGGAGGGCCATGCTGAGCGTCTGCCATAAGGTGATTCTGGATTAGGTGGTGCATGAGTTGTCTATGAATACATTTTTCCATAATCTTTGCAAGTGGAGAGAGTATAGCTATTGGCCTATAATTGGAGAATTCAGTAGAGCTGCCTCCTTTGTGAAGTGGGATTACATAGGATATTTTCCAGATAGTGGGAAGTTTAGCTTCTACTATGGTTCAATTGATTAGTATTGAGATGGGGCAAGCAATAGCATCAGTGGATTTTTGTAGGTACTCGGCAGGGAGTTGATCAGCAGAAAGTGTAGTGGGTTTTAATTTTTTGATCAAGGTATGGATAAGTGAAGTGGAGACTGGATGGAAGCTGAATGCGAGTAGGTTTCTAGAGTTGCTACTTTCAGGACCAGGGGAGCTAGGAGGTAGTTGGCTAGCTAGGGCTTGAATTGTCTCAGTAAAGATTCAGTTAAAACTGTCAGAAACATCTTCAGGGGTTTTATCAATAATAGCAGCAGGGATTGGGGTTGAAGTTTGTCCAGGATGTAGCTGATTATTTAAACCTGCCCAAAACTTCTGTGGGTTATTTTGATTTACTGTCTGTAAATTACAGTAGTATTGTTTTTTGTCTTGTAAAATAGATTTTTTGGTTTCATTCATGGATTGCCTGTATTTAATGTGATCTTGGGGGTCTTTAGAAGAATGCCATAAACCCCATGCTTTGTTTCTAAGGGTAATTTTGAGTTTAGACTCTTGAGAAAGCCATGGCACAGTTTTTGCCTTGGTTCTCTTTGAACAAACAGGTGCATGCAAATCAAGGATCTCAAGGAATTTGTTGTTGAAGTATGCTACTGCTTCCTAAGGGGAGGTGTTTTAGAATAGACCAGTTACATGAGTTTAGTTCTTGTTGGAATTTGGCAGGGTCAAAGTTTTTATTGTTTCTAACCTTTCTGAGTAAGGGTTGTTGGGAATTAATGGCTTTGTGCTTAATTACATATGTGAGAAGGTGATTGCTTAGGCCATCAAGGAGGGTACCAGAGGTGTACAGTTGGGGGTGACTATTTATGAGTACCCAGTCAAGTATGCTTTCTTTTTGGTTGGGTTTACCTATCCTGGTAGGGGTGGATATGATTTGTGTAAATGCATGCAGGTTAATATGGGTGGTTGGGGATTCTGAGGAAAAGGTGCCCCAGTCTATGTTAAAGTCTCCAAGTAGTAGGGTTTCTTAGAGGTAGTGACATGATAGCCAGTGCAGGATATCTTCAAGTGTAGATATATTGTTACCTGGGGGAATGTACATACAGATGATATTAATGCATTTAATTTTATTAAGTTGCAATTTGGTGGCAAGAATCTCTGGGTTATTAATCTGAGGTGGTTGTATTACATCTATGGTGACATTCAACTCAGATTTATAGAGTACAGCTACCCCACCCCCCTTCCTTGAAGCACGATACAGTCTGTGTATGTTGTACCCAGGTGGTAACACTTCAGTCAGTGGACATGCAGGTTAGTGAGCCAGGTACTGTCAGAGATAATCAGTGTCATGTGACCCATGCATGATGGCATATATGAGGGCTTGAAATGCCTGTACACTGACGTAGCATACAGAAATTGGGAGAACACATGCATTGTGACTGCTGTTAGGTAGGGAGCTACTGCTGACCATAGCCTCACCAGAGGCCCACCTGCATAGTGCATAGTCACAGAGCAGGCCTTCACAGTTGTCTCACACCTTTCCATGGCTGCCTTTATCCCTAAGCATGGGTGTGCCGATAGTTGTGGTCAGTTCTGCACTGGCTCCACTGTGAGCACACCCAGAATGGCCAGCTGATCACCCTTATGTAGTTTAACGAGTCTACTTTGTTTCATTGAATCTAATTTCACTGAATTTCATTTCACCCTGACCACTTCGCTGAAAACACAATTTACTGAAAACTTATTTCACTGAATCTCATTTCACCAAACTAAACTTAGTATATATGACACTGTGTATAATACCGTAAGGCAAGTAAAAGGTGTATGCCCTTTTCCCTACTGTAGTGCAATCCTGGGGGGTGGCGGCACAGCCTCCCACATTGGGGGGGCGTGGTGGGCATATCCCCCAACCTTGTTTGTTTCATATTATATTTTATCAAAAACTTCAAAACAATGCATTTTAAACAATTGATATGCATAGCTACAACACCAATGACTAACTCTCTCCAGAAGACAATATGTACTCAAACTAAGTGGGGGGCTACACCCCTCCACTGTAGGAGGCTGTGCCCCCCACACCCCCCTAACTATATATACTAGCTCCAGGATTGCACTACAGTGGGGAAAAGGGAATATACCTTTTACTTGTCTTACAGTACTCTACACAGTGCCATATATACTAACTGCAGTTCAGTGAAATGAGATTCAGTGAAATGAGTTTTCAGGAATTTGATTTTTCAGTGAAGTGGTCAAGGTGAAATGAAATTCAGTGAAATGAGATTCAATGAAACAAAGTAGACCAAGTTTAACATATCTATTTCATCTGTTGGTGTTTGGCACATCCACTGTGTACCATCACCTCACATGTGTGGTCACAGTGGTGTCATATATGCATTCATAAAGTGCTACACCATCTACTGCACAAGGGGTCTCCCATTCCAGTAATGCAAGGCTACTTGGACCATCCTGCCAGCATTCCCCATCTGGAATCTCCAATGCATTCTTAGATAGTTCACTACCTGACTTCTCTCAACCACCTAGCCATGTGCCTGGCTATCACATCCACCTGCAGCAATCCATCTTCCCTTTAACATTTGTTAGTATTATACAACTGTATCCTTCCACTGTACCTTACCACATCTGTACAAATGATGGGACTGTGTCTTGTCCAACCCACAGAACTGTGGGTGTTAGGTAATGTCTCTTACACAGCATGTGCAGACAATGCATTGTATTGCATATATTGGGTATGTTATTGTATGCATCAGTTTTATTCCATGTTGTTCTGCTATGGTCCATACTTATGGGTCACATGCTTACTCTTTGCCAGTGCCACAACACATTGTACTTTGCATTCCAGTACAGTCATTTCCTCCAATGAC
>NC_056725.1:585135563-585165563 GCF_019279795.1 Protopterus annectens
CATTTTCACTAACACTATTCATTTTTTATTGTTTGCTATTTTGTTTTATTTTGCTTTGTTTTTGTTTTTTGGGTTTTGGTTGGAGGTTGTTTTTGTTCTGTGTGTGTTTTCTTACTTTTATGTATTAGTGAGCAGCATAAACATGCTAGAATTGCTTCCATTGTTGGGATAAACTACATGTGCCTCTGTGTATGTGTGTGTGTGTGTGTGTGTGTGTGTGTGTGTGTGTGTGTGTGTGTGTGTGTGTGCGTGTGTGTGTGCGTGTGTGTGTGTGTGTGTGTGTGTGTGTGTGTGTGTGTGTGTGTGTGTGTGTGTGTGTGTGTGTGTGTGTGTGTGTGTGTGTGTGTGTCTGTATATATCTATATCTATTTGTATCTATGTACCTATATATTTATTTGACATTTATTTACTGGGAAAGTCTGACTGGGCAGAGGCCCATTTTCAGCAAAGGCTGGGGAGAAAGCTCCAAGGAAAAAAGTAGCAGACATATTATTTACATAAATGAAGAAGATATGGAACAAGTCAATGAGTCTTAAATACTAGCTAATATCATAAAACATTAAGTACAAACTTTATTAAGCTTTCAATTTCCTCATCTTTAAAAGGTCTGAGAGAGACAGGGACCGTGTCTGACCTCAGCTTCAAAATCCAAGCATTCTCTCTACTCTCAGTAATGGCCCAGATATCACCACCTCTACTAGTAACATTTATCTTCTCTACAATCCTAAAGCTGAATGTATGTGTACAATCGGTGTCCATAACATGCTTGGCTAATGCATTGGTGCAATTCTTAACCCTAATATTGTACTGATGTTCTCTCTCAAACATCTATTCGTCTTACCAATGTAAAACGACGAGCAAACAAGGCAGACAGCTAAATAGACAAGGTCTCTGGACATGCAATCACCTCTAACCTTAAAAGTGTATGGGATATGTGTGCTTGGATGTATGATTACAAGATGGACGATATTACTAAAGGACATGATAATATACTAGAGTTGAGGTCTGGAGCAGCTGCCCCTTATTTTTCTGAATTGGGTCATGGTATGGATACACGAGTGCATACCAACGACACTACTAAAGGTTCCACTGCTTTTTCTTTGTTTTATACCAAAGATGTGGGTGGTATCAAGGATGTGGTAAGGAAGCATTGGGACATATTGATGGTGGACCCACACATCAGAGATATAGTTGGTGATAGTCCCGTTTAGGTATAAGAACAAGAAAACATTAAAAGGCTACTATGTGACAGGGTGACCAACAGTCCTGAAACCATACTTTTCGTATGGCACTAAGAAGTGTGGTAAATGCAACTTTTGTGAGTTTATTTGTGAGGATTCAGTGTTCATACATCCAAGCACACATATCCCATACACTTTTAAGGTTAGAGGTGATTGCATGTCCAGAGACCTTGTCTATTTAGCTGTCTGCCTTGTTTGCGTTTACATTGGTAAGACGAATAGATGTTTGAGAGATAACATCAGTACAATATTAGGGTTAAGAATTGCACCAATGCATTAGCCAAGCATGTTATGGACACCGATTGTACACATACATTCAGCTTTAGGATTGTAGAGAAGATAAATGTTACTAGTAGAGGTGGTGATATCTGGGCCATTACTGAGAGTAGAGAGAATGCTTGGATTTTGAAGCTGAGGTCGGTCTCTCTCAGACCTTTTTAAAGATGAGGAAATTGAAAGCTTAATAAAGTTTGTACTTAATGTTTTATGATATTAGCTAGAATTATATAAATATGTAGTTTGATTTTTTTTAACTTATTGTGCTAGGCAAATATTTATGCAAATATGTATGTAGTAGATTTTATTGATTGAGTTGGTTGCTAAGGAATGAACTTGCTGTTAACAAGCTTAATTGATTGTTTTTTCCCACCTTTTTTAGTATTTAAGACTCATTGACTTTGTACTTTGTAGTGAGTCTGATGAAACAACTCTGGTACCTGCTGTAATAAAAGAAACGGATGTAAATCTCTTTGACTGGAGGTTGATGAGATTTATAAGTGACATTTTATTCTATTACCTTTTAGAGCTGTGTTTCGCCCTAATCCTTTGTTACACTTATATTATTTACATAGTTTACACAGCTTATTACATAACAATATTGGAGACAGCCTAAATACATTGAATACACATTAATGGATAAAAAACAAGTAATTACATTCATTGGTTAGTATAAACTTGCTAAGAGGTATAAAAAATAGGTTGACGTGATAAGGTAGACATTACATTTATATGACAAGAGTAAAAATATTTGTGTATATCATTAAATGAGGATAGTTATTGTGCAGAGCTATTTTTATAGAACTTGTAGAACAGGATAGTGACAGGGGAGGAAAGAATAACAGGAGGAAAAATAGGTGGAGAGAAATTGAGTGTGAAGAGAAAAGTGAGGGGTAAGGATAGGGAGGAAGCACTAGGACAGACAAGGTTAGGAGAATATATGGTTTTAAGGAGTAGGTGATTATGTAGTAGGGGAAAAGTGGTAGGCGAGTCAGAGATAATAGAATGGTAGGTTAAGAAGATGAAGATAAAGCAAAGGTAAAGGTATGCTAATTTAGGGAAGGTAGAAAGAAGAAGAATGTAAGCTAAATAGAGGGGAAAGGGGAGATTAGGGTAGTGAGGAGTATTGTAGAGTTCCATCTGTTGTTTAGGGAGGGTAGAAATATATTGCTGAGAAAGGCTAATATACAAGAAGAATGGGATTTAGCCAGGAGTAGAGCAAGAACAAAGCCAGGTGTTGATTAGGCGAGCCTCAAGTTGTTTTTTGAACTGTAAGGGGTTTGAAGCAGTTAAGATGGGTTGAGGCAAATTCTGGAGACATAGTTGGAATAGAGAGACTACCCAGCAATATTGTTTGATTTTGTGACTTGTAGTAGGGATCTGTTAAAGGACTGAAGTACGTGTCTGTTAGAATAGGATTGAAGCAGGCTTTGGAGTGCAGGGCACTTATCTGGTTGGTGTAACACACAGTGGGCAGTTGCAAGCTGGGTATAGGTTAAGTAGATGGGTAATTCTAACCAGGTGAGTTGCTGTAGAACAGTGCAGTGGTGGGATCTGTGTGGGGAATTTGTTGCCAATTTGCCTGTTTTGTTGTAACAAGCTTCTGTTTTCTTTAGGTTGGTGAAGATTGGAGAGGTGTAAAGCAGAGTAGACAGTAGGTGGGTTCTAGTGATAGATTGTCTAGTGGTGTTGGTGAGGTATGGTTTGATTCTAAATAGTGTTCCTAATTTTATTTTTATTTTTAAAGATCTAAGATAAAGACCATTGAGTTATTTCTTGGAGCTCTGATAGCAGCACAGATGAGTGTAAAGTTGTCAGCATACTGTTCAATAGTGGCAAGGCAGGTAGCAGTGTGCAGTTTATTGGTAAATATACCGAAGAGCAGAGGACCTAAGATTGAGCCTTGGGGAACACCTGTGGTGGCAAGTAATAGAGTGGAGAAATCCTGGTGCCATTTAACAGCTTGTTGTCAGCCAGATAGGTAGTTATGGAACCATGCAAGAGATGAGTAGCTGAGTTTTAGGGTTGAGAGTTTAATGAGGAGTTTCTGATGGGAGATGGTGTTGAACGCTTTGGACAGGCCCAGGAAGATGGAGGATACTAGTTTACCTTCATTTCTGTATTGACTGATTATATTTGCAAAACTTAGAAGGGCAGTTGTGGTACTATGATTGGGCCAGAAGCCATGCTGAGTATTTGTGAGGAAATTATTACTTAAGAGGTAGTTCATGAGCTGGGTGTGAATACCTTTTTCTAATATTTTGACTAGTGGAGATAGAATTGCTATTGGTCTGTAGTTAGAGAGTTCAACAGAGGTCCCATATTAATTTAGTGGGATGATGTAGGATATCTTCCACATTATGGGACTGTATTGCTCTGAGATAGAGAAATTAATTAGAATGGAGATAGGATAGGAGATAGGGTCAGCTGCTAGCTTAAGGTATTCTGTAAGGAAGTTATCAGCTTACATAGGATAGGAGATAGGGTCAGCTGCTAGCTTAAGGTATTCTGTAAGGAAGTTATCAGCTTACATAGGATAGGAGATAGGGTCAGCTGCTAGCTTAAGGTATTCTGTAAGGAAGTTATCAGCTTACATAGGATAGGAGATAGGGTCAGCTGCTAGTGTAAGGTATTCTGTAGGGAAGTTATCAGCTGCTAGAGTTGTAGGTTTAAGTTTGTTGAGGATTTTCCTTATAGTGTTAATTTGGATAGGTTTGAAGGAGAAGGAACTGGTAGTTTCTTTAGATCCTGTTAGTATAGATAGAGGAGCATTGCCGTTGAATTTAGTAAGTGAAAATATAGATTTAGTGAAGTATGTGTTATATTGTGCAGTTATACTGTCTGTATTTCTTGTAGTTGTTGGGGTTGGTGCCGAAGTTTGGCAGGTTGATGAAGTTTTTTTATAGCGAACCTGAATTTTTGTGGGTTGGTTTGGTGTTTTGTTGGATGTCAGTATAGTAGGTTTTCTTGTCATTTTTTATCTGGATGTCATCTTTGTTTCTCAGATATCGGTAGTATTCTAGACTGATGTGATTTTTGTTGGTTTGCCATTGTGCCCAAGCTTTATTTCTAAGTTTAAGTAATTGTTTGCAGTCTTTAGTTAGCCAAGGAGCATAATTCATTTTTACTCTTATGGTTCTGCATGGTGCTAGTCTATTTAATATGCTTTAATATGTTTAGGAAAGTATTATTGAAGTAATCTACAGCAGAATATAGGGGAAGTGATCTTAGTGGGGTCCAGTCACAATGCTTATGGATGGATATGAATGTTTGCTGAAAGTTTTTTTTTTGTTATGGATTTGCTGATAGATAATATTTTGTTGGGTGGGGGGGGTGAAAGCGTTGTCTGATCAGGTAGGTAGGAAGATGGTCACTGATGCTGTCAGGGAGGCAGCCTGAGTAATGAGTAAGGGGTGGTTTGTTAGTTAAGATCCTCTAGAATTGATTGTCTTTTGGTGAGTTTGGTGATTCTTGTTGGCAATTAAATTACTTTGGTGAAACTGTGCAAGTTAATGAAGTTAATGGGGATATTTGAGGTACAGGTGACCCATCTGATGTTAAAATCACCCATTATAATAGTTTCCTGGGGAAATGTTAAGGATGACCAATGGAGAATTTCCTCAATTATAGTGGGGTTGTTCCCAGGAAGAATGTATGTTCCTATAATGATAAGGTGTTTACTGGGATTTATTTTGAGTTTGCTAAATAATATCTTAACATTGTTAAATCTTGGGGAATTTGCTTCTAAACATTCTAATTTGGGACTATTTTTATAAATAATGGCTATTCCACCTCCATGTTTATTTATTCTGTCTAGGTGATGGATCTAACCCGGGGGTAATATATCATTATTGTTTATTTCTGGTTTCAGACAGGTTTCAGTTAGAACAGTTATATCATGGGAATAATGTGAGAGACAAGCATGAAATTCTTGTATCTTATTAGATAGCCTCTTAAGGTTCGTGTTGAGGAGTAATAGGTCAGATCCTTTAGGGGATGAATTAATTACATTGTAGGATTGTATTTTAGGTGGAATATGAGTTTCATGTTGTTTTAATTTTGGGGTCAGGATATGGGTGAATATCAACACTAAGTTTGAGATGTGGCACTGAGTATGCAAATGAGTTGAGAGTTTTAGTATTAGTTTAATATACTTAAGAAATAATTGGGATGTAGAATATTGACTTGTGTGTCTATATGCAAAATGTTCTTTACTGGTAGTGTTATAGAGGTGTGTTGCTATAGCAACATTGGTGGGTTTTGTGTGGCAAGGGAAGGGGAATCAAGTGTTAGGTGAGGAGAAACTGGTGGCAAGGTGATTGTGATAAGATGTTAAGTGAGTGGCCAGGAACAGAAATAATAGGGGCATTATATGCAAGAATAACATTTTGGAGTTTGTGATGGTGAAAAGTAATTGTGTCAGACACCAGGCAGGGTAAGGTTATAAGCGCTTTTGTTCCCTTTATTCACACTCAGTACAAATGGAACTTCATCAGATACAAAACCTTACACACTTCCCCCCTTTTTTATATGCAATTCAATTAATTAATCATAATCAATTAACTTAAATGAATTAATTAGTTAAGTGTGCTCTCAAGTTAAAAACATATTAATATGTTCTTTCTTTAAAAATATATAGCTATGTATAATACACAAATAGTTCTACAAAAAACACATATATAATAAACATTTCATCTAAGAAAATATATTTATAAATAACAATATATATATTAGATACTAACTTAATTGCTTCTATATTCAACCACTTATACCATTTTTATCTAATCTCATCTGGCTTTAAATGAAGCAAGCTCGTTAGAGAAATCCTGTCATTGATACCAGGAAAAACTGTGGCATTCAACAAAACCTGCCAGCGTGTTTCCCTATATTCTAAAAAACAGGGCCAATTACCTCCCCCCTCCTGTCTACCTACTTTTTCCAATACACAGAAGAGGAATTTTTTAAAATCCTTACAGTTTATGCTGTGTCTAAATAAGACATTTGTTTTGTCTTGTCTCTTAATTGCATAAATGTGTTGGTAAATTCACTTTTTTAACTAGTTTTCCGTTTTTCCTATATAATATTCACAGCATGACTGGTACAAGGCCACATAAACAACTCCTTTTGTATTACAGTTATAATTCCCTGTCACTGGAATTATTCTCTTGTGACCCTCTATCACTATATTCCTGCATTCATAGATGTACCTACATTCCCTGGAGCTGTTGCATTTCCTCATATTACCTAATGGAATCCTATCTTTGTCTTTCTTCCTTTCAAATAGGTTCTTAATGTTGGGTCCTCTTCTGAAAGCTATTTTTGGTTTATTACCCAGTTTTTCAGTTAATCCATGTGCCCCAAAAACACAATTCCAGTTCTTTTCCACCATTTTACAGACCTCTACACTATCCTTATTATATGTTAGCACACAGCAAGTAGTTACCTCTTCTGTCTTCTTAACATTCAACAAACTCTCAGGTTTTTTCAACAATGGGGGATAAAAATCTTCTCTCCTGCTTGTTACATAACTCTCCAGTCCCTCTAGGACACTAGTTGGTTAACCCCTTATCCCCAGTATAATCTTTAATTCTACCATTTGTTCTTTAAACCTATTGTCATCTGTTGTTAATCTTGATATTCTAATCATTTTGCCCTTTAGCAATTTTCTTTTTTGCCAAAAGGGGTGGTCACTCTCAAAGTGCAGATAACTATTCGAGTGGGTGGGCTTCCTATATATACATGATTCATAACATCCATCCCTTCTATTTTTGTATAGTTGGATGTCCAGATAATTAACTGCTTCTTTTTCAATTTTACTGGTAAAGCTCAAAAAATCAGTGGCACTGATATAGTTCAAAAAATCATCTGCCTCATCAAGCCCCCCTTCCCATAATATTAAAATATCATCCAAAAATCTATAATATCTAAAGATATTTTTCCTGAACATTGAATTTAACACAAATTTGGTTTCCCAATACCAGTGGCGGCCAGTGAATTCAAATTAAAGTGGAGGGGGGGGGCTGCAGGAGACAGCTGAATGGGTGGGTCCAATGGGAAAGGATGTGGCCAGCTAGAAAGAAGTGAAGCTATGCTCAAAACCACAAAAACTGGGACTTTAATTAAATACACTGCCCTGGGTGCCACACCATCATTATGAGAGTCTAATCAAAACAAAATGAAGGGTAGAAGAAAAAAAAATTCAGTGCATTGACTACATGACAGCTTACTTAATATCTAGATGGAAACATAAAGGTTGTGAGGCATGAAAAAATAAATTACTTTTTAAATACATTACTGGAATGCTAGTCAAAATCAAGTATAAAAAAATGGCAGCACTCAACTCAAACCACTTCTCCTTGCACTGCAGCTGTAATTACACTTTATATTCAGCTTTATAAAATTACCAAGTAACATGCTGAAAGTAGCAATCTCTGTGATACCCCCACTTGTACAATGTTTCTTATCCAAAAAAGACCTGCTGCCTGACAACAACTATCTACTTGTTTCATGGGGAAGACATGATCAAAGTAAAAAATGAATAGCAAACAAAAAACAAGCTAAAGATAAATTAGTTAAAGGATTACTGCACAGGTTATGGACCACACATGATAGATTGGCATTCTGTTTACTTTATGGGTAAAGCCTGCAAAGATGACTGCAAGTCTCCAACAAATGTAATGAGCTTCTGAATCCTGTCCTTTATTACAAATACTGTCATGCATTTCAATACCTGAGGCTTATACGCTATCTAGTTATATAAATATTCTCTGCATGGCAACAACAAAAAGGCTTTCAATGTTGGTAATTCTTTAACAGTATGCTTATTAAAGCTTACTTGCATCTTACAATCTCCAACAAGCTTACCTGATTGTCATTAAAGCATTGCTACTTAAACACAGAGCAACAGGGCACTGTGACAGCATGCATTTTCTGAATAATAAGAAGCATAAATCAACAGTATAAAAATGTGACAGAAAACCAGAACATTCTGCAAAATCAAAGACAGATGAAAAGTCACTGTCATACTTGTGTCTACCTTGGATGGGGGAATACTCTGCACACTTACACTGCATAACTGCTCCTTGCCTTGCTTATACACATCCAGAGTCACTACATGGGGGAGTGGGATACAACAAGTATGTCAGAATTTGAAATGTCTCTGGCTGATGGTGAAGACTCTGACATTCATACCTCTCAACCTCAGAGCAAGAAATCTGGACAAAGACATACATAGAAGTGGGGCACAGACCCAAAAATAAGGACAATTTTAAATATTGCTCTTATAAACTTTGAAATATAACAGAATAGTAATAGGTCTTGCATTAGTATGAATTTTCTGAAGGGTATGAAATCTGAAACTCAAATGTCTGCCAACTTCAATCTTTAACGATTTGCCACTGATTTGCTAGAAAACCACAATTTTATAAAAAATGGACCAAATATATTATAATATTAGTACTGTTAACTTGAGCAGCTGACAAAATAAGACAGAATCTACATGTATTTCTGAAACAAAAGTAATCTATAACTCTGATCATTACAGTTATTTATAATTGTAAACCCTCCAAATTTTCTACCAGAATTGCCATTTTGCAGAGGGATTAGTAGGGGGAGAGCAACATTTTGAGCCAAAATTGGATACAGTTGAGAGGTTTGACTATTCCTAATTTTATAGAGCAATTTATTTGTACGTACCTCTCAACCTCTTAATACAGGAAATCCGGACAAGGCCAAATATATTGGGGGAACATACAAACAGTACTATAAATTGCTCTTGTATAAACTTAAGACAGTTGATAGAATAACAGGTCTTGCTTTAGCATGCATTTTTCTGAAGGTTATGACGTCTGAAACTCAATGTCTGTCATTATTTAATGACGTCATTCCTAAATTATTTGCCAGAAAACCACAAATTTTATGAGGAACAAACCAAAAATAAGAAGCAAAAATCTATTCATTCTGCAAACATCTGGACAGTTGAGAGGTATACTTCAGCCAGGGCTGTCTTTGAGTTTACTGCCCTTCCCCCTCACCAAATCATGGTCGAGTGGAGCCTCCCCCTGCAGCCATTCCAATGTCCCATTCCTTGGTTATTTCACCCCATTTACTATAAACACGGTAATGTGCATACTGCTTTACTTCTGCGAGGATTTGGATTTCATTTGAAAGTTTTAGTTTACATTTTACAGCACAAACACTAATAGAAATCTGCTAAACAAAGCAATGAAGTCTCACAATGAAAATAGACTTAGCATTAAAACTTCTCTGCCCTTGAAACTCACATTCATTGAAACAGCATTGAAACCCACATTCAAAGAAAATACATTTTGCCAGTGGAAGGTAAAGATCAACTTTAGGTTGTTTTCAAATCATAGACCCCTTGCACACGGAACTTACATGTGCTCTTTGATATACCTTCCTGATTGTATTAAATTATATTCCTTGTACAATACAGTACAGTTGTTAGAAGGCATTTTAAATGGATTGTTTTGAAAATGTTTCCAGTAAACAATGAAATAAAATGCACTCACCAGTAATGACAAAACTGCCCAATTCAGAACATTTCCATCATAAAAGTCTACTCAAACTTCTACAGTCCACCAGTATCAGTAAATATGCACAATCTCTGAAGAAGTAAAAGTCATCTAAATAATTCCATGTTAAAGAAATCTATAACTAATGAAGAGGTTGCTGCTAGCAAACAACTTTATATTTTATTGTTTCATCTACAAATAATGTGCCTGTTGCCCTTGAGGAATAAATTGTCTATGTTGCATTAAAAAATGATAAGCTAGTAATATTGCAATAGGGAATGGATGGCAAACTGATAACAGGTTCATAGTTACTAGGTATCTTCACCAAAAAAGACTGCAGCATCCACCCCCTTTACAACACAGTACAGTATCAGCAATGCATCTACCTACCGGGGGAGTAGAATCCACAGCCTTCTGATCAAAAGCAAGTACACTACCTGTTGTGCTATTAACAATACAAGCTGACTCGGCATAAGCAGCACTAAACTTTTGTTCCCCTGCAGCTCTCAGTTCCTTGTAAAATCTACTCGACACTCAGCAGTATCTCTGAACTCCCTTGTAAAATCTACTCGACACTCAGCAGTATCTCTGAACTTTGCAGCACAAGAAATCTGGAAAAAGCCAAAATTTATTGGGGGGGGGGGACAAAAGCCCAAAAACCAGGTACACATTTTAAACATTGCTTGTATAATGTTGAAAGTTGCTAGAATAAAATGCTGTGTTACCAGCATATATTTCACTGCCAAGACTTGAACGCAGGAACCTGCGCAAAACAGTCAGAGCAACATACTACTATACCAAATCAGCTGTTTTGTGAAAGAGAGGAAGACTGAAACTTAAATGGCTACCATTTAGTGAATTCAGTTCTCACCATAGCTGTCGACCTCTTAGCACAAAACACCTTAACAAAGCCAATAATGGGGGAATGCAGCCCCCAAACATATTCAGTGAATTCATTTCTCACCATAGCTCTCAACCTTAGCACAAAAAACCTGGCTAAAGCCAATAATGGGGGAATTCAGTACCAAATGTAGGGTACATTTCAAATATCCATCTTATAAACTTATAAAATTGCTAGGATAAAAGGTTTTGTGTTACCATGTACTTTCTGAAGAATATGAAGTCTGAAATTCAAATGCCTGTCATTTTTATTTATTTAACATTTGTTAACCAGGAAAATCTGACTTGGAACAAAAGTCAATTTTCAGCAGAGGCCCAGGGAGAAACACTCCAGAAACATGTTTTTGTAAGATGGGAGGACATGCAGATTCCACACAGAAGGCACCCCATCCAAGAATCAAACTAGATAACCTGTAGCTGTCAGGCAACAATGCTACTACTGCACCACTGTACTACTGACTGTGTAAGGAAACAAAAATACAGAAACCACAGATTTTATGAGAAACAGAAAAGAACAAATATTAGGCAAAAATCTGCATTTTTTTTACAAATGGAGGTGGGTAGTGAATTCAGGCCCTTGCCACTTGCACCTAAGGTACAGGGTTCAAACCTGAGGTATTCTCTACCCATCACCATGTATTCTCTCTATCCACCAGTTTACACACACACACACACACACACACACACACACACACACACACACACACACACACACACACACACACACACACACACACACACACACACACACACACACACATTCTCAGTCCCATTCAAAGCTAACGGCTACACAGAGTTCCTGAATTCAGTGAGTGTTCTCAGTCCCATTTAGTGTTCCAGTATCCTTAGTCCTGTCCCACGCAAGCTAACGGCTGATTTTCTCCTTGTGAGAAGGCTCAATTGTCTTCCCGGCTGGTTTCCTCCCTGTGAGAGTAGGCTCCAGTCTGCAGACAATGTAGTCCAGAGTTCTTCCGTTCTATGTGGTTCTCACCGCACAGACTTCTGGGCATCTGCAGGGTAGAGATGCCTTTCCCCCTATCTGAACTGCTGAACAGCAGTCTGGATGTCTGTGAGTTCCAGATACTCCAAGCATGCATGCGCGGAGTTCCGGGACTCGCAATTTGTTTTTTTTTTTTTCTACAGGTGGGGGGGGGCTGCAGTCCTATAGCACGAGCTGCCCCTGCCCAATATGAAAGAACGATATTAGCAAATATTGGGGCTACTGCTGCACCCATTGCTACCCTTCAGGTTTGCTTGAAGTGTTCCTCCAGAAACCATACCATACAAAATTATTTTTCAGAACCAATTCCATGAGGGTAGCTAAGACATACACCATATCCCATGAAAATCTAGTTCCTTCCCTTAGTGCTTCCTGGAAATATTCCATTCCTTCTCCATGTGGGATACAAAGAAAAAGGTCCTTAATATCAATAATCAAGAAAGTAGCTTCTTTCTTGAACTCATTCTTTGACATGCACTGTAATAAATGCCAAGAGTCCTTCAAGACATGTTTTTTTATCCTCAAAACATCATTTTAAATGGAAATCTAACATTTTTGCTAAAGGTTCTGTTTTACTCCCACCTCCTGCCACTATGGGTTTCATTGGTGGATCTCCTAATTATTTATGAATTTTGGGGATCCCAAAGAAGGCTGGGGTTACTGGATTGTTCACCTTTAAGTATCTCACCTCATCTTCACTGAAGGTATATTCCTGGAAGAGTTCTTCCAAAATCATGTCTAATCTAGCATTAAAGATGTTAACCGCATTCAGTGATGCTGCACCAAGTAGGAACTGTCATTCAAATATTTCGTCATTCTGATGGTGTAGTCATAATGTTCCATTACAACTACCCCTCCCCCCTTATCAGGCTTCATGATTCTTACTTCTTTATTCCTCATTAACTCTGTTAATGCCTGTTGTTCCTCTTTTGTTAACTTTTGGTTAATCCATCTAGTCTTATTCCCTATTAAATTTCTGTATTCTATTTCGTTCAATCTTTCAAAAAGGGCACTGGTGGTAATGGGGGTTATAAGTACTTTTTTTTAGGGTTACTCTGGTTCCATCACTCTCCTTCCCATTTTGCATTACCAACTTTAAATGTATGGCCCTTGCAAACATCTTCAAATCTAAAATGGTATTAACCATATAATTTTGTTTCTTAGGGATAAAACAAAACCCTTCTACAAATAGTTCTGTATGGGTGTTATTTAATATGATTCCATTGTAGTTATAAATCTTAAGGTCCTTATGGAATGACAGTTCCTACTTGGTGCAGCATCACTGAATGAGGTTAACATCTTTAATGCTAGATTAGACATGATTTTGGAAGAACTTCCAGGAATATACCTTCAGTGAAGATGAGGTGAGATACTTAAAGGTGAACAATCCTGTAACCGCAGCCTTCTTTGGGATCCACAAAATTCATAAATCATTAGGGGATCCACCGATGAGACCCACAGTGGTAGGAGGTGGGAGTAAGACAGAACCTTTAGCAAAAATGTTAGATTTCCATGTCAAAGAATGAGTTCAAGGAAGAAGTTATTTTCTTGATTATTGATACTAAGGGCCTTTTTCTTTGTATCCCACATGAAGAAGGAATGGAATATTTTTAGGAAGCACTAAGGGAAGGAACTAGATTTTCAAGGGATACGGTGTATGTCTTAGCTACCCTCATGGAATTGGTTCTGAAAAATAATTATGAATGGTTTCAGGGGGAAAACTTCAAGCAAACCCTAGGGGTAGCAATGGGTGCAGCAGTAGCCCCGTATATTTCCTAATATCATTCTTTTGCATTGGGAAACCAAATTTGTGCTAAATTCAATGTTCAGGAAAAATATCTTTAGATATTATAGATTTTTGGACGATATTCTAATATTATGGGAAGATGGACTTAATGAGGGAGATGTTTTTTGAACTATATCAATGCCACTACTGATTTTTTGAGCTTTACCAGTAAAATAGAAAAAGAAGCAGTTAATTATCTGGACATCCACCTATACAAAAATAGAAGGGATGGATGTTATGAATCATGTATATATAAGAAGCCTACTGACTTGAATAGTTATCTGCACTTTGAGAGTGACCACCCCTTTTGGCAAAAATGAAATTTGGTAAAGGGGCAAATGATTAGAATATCAAGATTAACAACAGATGACAATAGGTTTAAAGAACAAATGGTAGAGTTAAAAACTATGCTGGGAATAAGGGGTTACCCAACTAGTGTCCTAGAGGGACAGGAGAGTTATGTAACAAGCAGGAGAGAAGATTTTTATCCCCCATTGTTGAAAAAAACTGAGAGTTTGTTGAATGTTAAGAAGACAGAAGTACTACTTGCTATGTGTGAACATATAATGATGATAGTGTAGATGTCCGTAAAATGGTGGAAAAGAACTGGAATTGTGCTTTTGGGGCATATGGATTAACTGAAAAACTGGGTAATAAACCAAAAATAGTTTTCAGAAGAGGACCCGACATTAAGAACCTATTTGAAAGGAAGAAAGACAAAGATAGGATTCCATTAGGTAATATGAGGAAATGCAATGGCTGCAGGGAATGTAGGTACATCTATGAATGCAGGAATATAGTGATAGAGGTTCACAATAGAATAATCCCAGTGACAGGAAATTATAACTGCAATACAAAAGGAGTTGTTTACGTGGCCTTGTGCCAGTCATGCTGTGCATATTATATAGGAAAAATGGAAAACAAGTTAAAAAAGTGAATCTACCAACATATTTATGCAATTAAGAGACAAGACAAAACAAATGCCTTATTTAGAGACAGCATAAACTGTAAGGATTAAAAAAATCCTCTTCTGTGTATTGGAAAAGGTTGGTAGACAGGAGAGGGGGGTAATTGGCCCTGCTTTTTAGACTATAGGGAAACACACTGTCAGGTTTTGTTGAATCCCAGAGTTTTTCCTGGTATCAATGACAGGATTTCTCTAAGGAGCTTGCTTCATTTAAAGCCAGATGAGATTAGATAAAAATGGTATAAGTTGTTGAATATAGAAGTAATTAAGTTAGTATCGATTATATATATATTGTTATTTATAAATATATTTTCTTAACAGATGAAATGTTTATTATATATGTGTTTTTTATAGGAGAACTATTCATGTATTATACATAGCTATATATTTTAAAGAAAGAACATATTAATGTGTTTTAACTTGAGAGCACACAACTAATTAATTCATTTAAGTTAATTGATTGTGATTAATTAATTGAATTGTATATAAAAAAGGGGGAAGTGTGTAAGGTTTTGTATCTGATGAAGTTCCATTTGTACTGAGTGTGAATAAAGGGAATGGAAGCATTTATAATCTTACCCTGCCTGGTGTCTGGTTCTTTTCAAGGAGAATGTATCCTGTGACATTTTTGGTGGATTATTTGCTTTTATGTGTTTTACTATTGTGAAAAGTAATTGTATTAATTTAGAAGGGGTGAGAACTAGTAGAAGAGTAGTTTGATTGGAGTGTTGATGTGAACTAGAAGACAGATAGTTGGAGTTGGTTATGCGGAGCAAGGATGTGGAGTTAGGTAATTGGTTTGTTTTTATAGGTATTAGGTGGATTAAGTATGGATGGGAGTTATGTGGCAGAGTATTGATTGGATAATTGGAAGTGGTGGGTGTAGTAAACATAAAATAAATGTAGTTGTACTGGGGGTGGGTAGGAATTGGGGGTAGGGTAGGGTGGTGAACTGAGCCCGAGTAAAGTGATGGCAAATGGAGCAGGCTGGACCCTGGTCACAGCTGTTTGTCACACTACAGAAACAATCAGTAAGCCATTTAGTTATGTGTTATACTATTGCATTGTATCTTTAAAACTGCTTATGAGGAGAATAGCTATAGGGGAGATGATTTCTAAGGGAAATTAACAGTAGATGCCTAAGGTGATTGTTAGATAAGCAGTGTGCCAATTAAAAAGATAAGTAGCATCATTAGGATTAAGGACAGGAGGTCTGACACCAGTTGTTCAGCCACAAATGCTGTTTAATATATGTATGTAGGTTTTAAATCCGGCAGAAAAGAAAAGATGAGACTGAGGCCATGTTACCTGTAGATGCAGGGCTAGGAGAGCTGATGACACTATTTGAAGTAATTGGGGAAATGTCTGACAAATATTTGCAGCTGCTAATAACTAGGAAATCACTCTTTAGTACAGGTAAATAAATGGAGGCAGAGACAAATGGAGAGGGTGGGGAAGTGTAGTTTGTCTGAGTGATGTGCGGTAGCCGATTATGGGTTACAGAAACATTGCTGTTACACTATTAAATGTAAAACATACATAACTTATTTTTAGGCAATAGCTATGCCCTGAAGGGTCTGCTGTAGGTGAACTATTATGCCTCTTAGCAATCAACCAAGAGCTTGAAGAAGGTTGAAAACAATGGGCTTAACACATAAGTTATTTCTAGGCAGTAGCTGTACTGTGAAGGGTCCAGTGTAGATGAGATGTTAAGTCTCTTATCAATCAGACAAGGAACTTAAGGAATAAAACAACAAAGGCCAACAAAACCAGTAAAAAAATTAATTTATTGTATAAAACACAAATCCACTATGTCACTTTAGTGCTTCAACTCAAAAAGCCTTCAAGGAGTAAAACCATCACATAATTACACATCTTAAATTGTCCTGAAAGCACATGCTGTTGATTACATAATTAAATAATTAAACTAAAAGCTTCCAATTGCAATCTGTGTTTAGTCCAGCAGGGGCCAGGGTTCCATATTTTAGAAAAAAATACAGCTTATTTGTAAAATAGCTTCTTTTTAATGTCTAAACATTTATCATAGATATTTATTTGCTCCAAAATGGTACCCTTAAGTCCCCCTGGGTCACTATCATGATATAATTTAAAATGCATAGCAGGAGGGCTTTCAAGTATAACACTCTTAATGTCCCTGACATGTTCTTGTAATCTAAGTTTGAAAGCCCTCTTTCTTTCCCCTGTGTGAAACAGATCACAAGGACATTTTAGTGCATAAACAATTCCTTCTGTGTTGCAGTGTCTACCACTATCTATTATATCATGATAGAGACCCAGGGGGACATGATGATGCATCATATCTTCCACTTCTTCCAGCTCAAGATTCGAGATATATGCTGGAAACATTTCAGAGAGACAGGAGAACATCAGGTAATGGTAGAGAATGAGGGAGAACATACTACAAACACGGGAATGTTTCTTCAAGAGAAGGACAGTATCATTAGCGTGATAAGAAAACCAGATGGTACTGATTTAGTAACTGTGAATTCAATTAGTAATGACTGTGGGGAGAGGGACTGTTTGGGGATAGTCATTAACCTTTCAGGCAATACACTTAATGATTCACAAACGTCTATGTTAAATCATAGCCTGAAATATATCCCAATGCTTTACCTAGGGTATATGTACTTAAAAGTAGAATTTTTCATTCAGTAAGGAAGTTACATTTGATTGATTTTTTTTAACAATTTTGATAGAAATGATAATGTTTTAAATAACGGTTCAGAAGACACAACACTGGAAATGGCTAAAAGTTTAGATGGAACTTTTTATTTATGTGCATCCAATATATTGGAAGAATTTATATGTAATGCGTATCGCCAGTTAGATACTAACTATAGAGCAAGTAAAAGCAGTTTCATACCTCCTCTTAAACATGAAGGAGTTCAACAATTTTTGAACATGGTGAATTTTGCTATAGAATCAGCTTTTGCCATTTTCGTTAAAAATAAAAGTGAGATTCAATACAATTTGACTAAAATGGAATGGATTGCAGGACCTTAGTAAGCAAGAAGAACTAATTATTAAACCTTCAGAAAAAGGTAATAAAACTGTAGTAATGCACTACTCACAATACTTACAAAATGTATTATGAGCTTCTTAGTGATCAAAATGTATATAAAATAGTGTCTATATCTGAAAATATAAATGCTTTGATAGAGTTTCAAGAATTGCTTAACAAAGGTTATAGTTTGGGCTATCTATCAAAAAGTGATATAGAAATAAGTTTAGCAGCGAAGAGTGTGGGATGGCCTTTTTTACTGTCTTCCTAAAATCCATAAGAGTTTGCATGATCCTCCAGGATGACCTGTAGTATCTGCATGTAATTATTTCTACACAGTATTGTTTTGTTGTTACATAAATATTTGTTAAGTGCAGTTTTAAAATTACCTTTATATATTAGAGACACGTTTAATTTTCTTGACAAAATATCTGATATAGAATGGAATAGTGATATGTGTTGGATTACAGTTCATGTTAAAAGCCTCTGTACAAGTATACAACACAATTTTGGTATAGAGGCTTTAAAATTCTTTTTAGGAGAAAGCCCAATAGCATATTATATAACAGATTTGGTTTATTTTTGTTTGACGCATAATTATTTCATATTTAACAAGGAATTATGTCATCAATTACAGGGTACTGCTATAGGGGCATCTTTTGCCACCATATATGCAAATTTATTTATGGGTTTGTTTGAAAGAAAGTATCTTTATAGATAAGATTTTTTTTCACAAGTTTGTACTTAAATATTACAGATACATAGATAATTTAGTTTTTGTATGTAAAGGAGGGTATGAATTAGTTGAAAATTTTATAAAAAAGTTAAATAATAATAGATTTTGTATTAAGTTTGAATGAATACAGTATGGAAAAAGTATAGTTTTTTGGATGTACATCCTGAAGGTTTACTTAATGGTAAGGTGAAGAGAAAAGTTCTTAAGAAGTTTGAGAACAGCAGCCATTTTCTGGAAGAGGTTAGCTGTCATCTCCCCATACTATTAATGCACTTCCCTACTGTGAATTTTTACTGATCTCTAGATTATGTAATGATAGTGATGATTTTGAAAGAGTTATATAAATTAACTAATATGTTTTTAAAAATGGGCTATGATAAGGAAATGCTGAGAAGTCTTTATATCAAGTAAAGAATGGAATTTAGAGAAAAGATGTGAAAATGTGAAATTGTACTTACAATAAATGGGGATAGGGTGAACAGTATACTAATAATAAAATAATTTATGTAGTGACTACTTATAATATTATGAGTGAACAAATGATAAATAAAACAGTTCATTGGGATTTTTATTAAAATGTAAGGAATTTAGCAATATGTCAAGTGACATCCTTTTGTTTTCCTTGAAAAGGGGACGTAGTATTTGAGATATGATTCTTTATAGTAAATTTGTCTTACCTGGCAATAGTTTATTTAAAGATCCTAGATATATGGGAACCTTTGCCTGTAGTGGATGCATTAGTTGTAGATATATTGTCAAAACGTTTGACAAAATTAATGGAATATTTTTTAGGACAGCACTATCCCTCCATTGAGTAAACAGTGTATGAGTAATGCAATCATTGTAAATCAAACAAAATAAAAAACTCAGACACCAGACCACAGACACCAGACCACAGCCATGTATAAATAAAATGCTCATTCACAACAAAATAACTTTAATGAACAAAGTTAGCACTTTCACAATAAAATCACTTCTTCAGACCATAGCATATACACCATCATTAATTAATTTATACTATATCATAAAGCAATTAACTTCAAATGATCCAATCAGAGCCATAGCATTTCAGGTAGCCATGGTTGCAAATAATCTAATTAAAATAGACAAATCTAAAATAAGCAGTAGGACACTTGATACATATATTGTATGAATAAAAACAAAATCAAAAAACTGCAAAATCATAAAATCACAATCTGTCATAAATCATTTCTTTAATCTGCATGATTTCAGGATCGGCTTCAATGGCACATGCTCATTCTAGCCAGAACCTTTATCTGCCCTCAGTGTAATAATAGATTTAAGTTTCTTTGTCTCTGTAGCATTCACACAAGCATCTCCATGGACATTCTCAATAAAACTATCAGTCACAAGAAATTTAAAACTATGTCTACTTCCCTTCGCCAGAACAAGTTTAGCTAAAGCATTAGTTCTATCACGTAGACCTATCAGATAAATATGATCTCTAATTTTGTTCCTGAGCTTCCTATTAGTTTTGCCTACATAAAAAGAGGTACAGGCAACACAATAGGCAAGATACACTATATTGGAGGTATTACAGTCAGCCTTAGCTTTAAAATCATATCGCATACCTGTGTCGGGTGTGTAAACTGGCCAGACTTATCAATATAATAACAAAACCTGCAGTTCCCACACATAAAGGTACCAGTCCTACTAGAATCCAAGCCCAGTCCCATTCTATTAGACAGACAGCACAGCATCCATTGCAGCAATAATTTATTCTTTTAAAGAAACTTAGGATGCATATGCATTATCTCCCTGATGTTCTCATCCAACTTTAGGTTTGACCAATGTTTCATAAAAATGTTCGTAATCACCCTTGAATCACTATTATACACAAGAGGAACTGACAAATGTGTATTATTCCATCCCAAAATATACCTAGGGACCCTATTGGGCGAAGACAAATATGGTTCAGCTTGCATATTTCTTAAAGAAACACTTGCTTGAATACCTTGATCGGTCTCTTTCTTTCTATAAACTCACCTATTAAAATCTTTACGTAACTGCTCTAGACTGCTTAAAACCATCATCCCTAACACTTAACCTAGAAACCCTCATATTTTGTCCTTTAACAACACTATTAAAAAAGTCAAACAAACAGCAGAGAACCAAACCAGGAAGTAAATGCACACACAGCCAGGAAATGGAACAGCTTGTTGTAAGTTCACCAAGGCAGATTCAGTAAATTCAGAACCACAATAACACATTAAACACTTTTCAAATTTCTGAGCTTTATCAAGTGACACCATGCTGTTGAATCAGGTGGGGTACTTATATATATTGGAAAGTTAATAGGTTAATTAGAATTATTAACATTTTAAAGAGACATTTTTTAATTTGGCACACATGCTTAAAAAAAAAAAAAAAAAAAATAAATAAAAATAAAAAAAAAAATAAAAAATATAAAATAATGATCTGTCACTACTAAAAATGTAAATAGCTTAAAAAAAAAAAAAAAAAAAAAAAAATGTGTACTTTTACCATTGTGTTTACTGTTTAAAATTTTATTTGTGCAAAACTTTTTTGCTTTTTTTTTGAAAAAGATGGATTGACTTGTGGACTTGACGCACTGTTCGTTGTTCGTATAAGTATAATATAAGGCTAATATGCAGTATATATACTTTTTTTTTTTTTTTCTCTTTCTTGTTTGTTTGCTGGCAAAAGAACAAGATATACCAAACAAAGTTAACTTTAAACTAACAATAGGTCTTCTTTCTTCATAGACTTACTGTAGCTATAGTATAGTGTCATGCCAATATGTGCCCATGTACTTGCCATAAGTAATTGTGTGGGGAATGTGGGAAATGTCAAACTAAAGTCTTTAGTTTCTTAGCAGATTTAAACCTTTTGGATGGGCCCCACATTTTTCTTCCAAGATGGCATGGCATTGGCTACATTTTCCACATTTAAATGTTCCCCCTTCTGCTGGGTTAGTTTTTCTTGTAATGTTCCTTTTTTTTTCCAAATGGTTCTTTCAATTGGTACCCCCTTTCTTCTCCAAAACCTTTCTTGCAAGGCAAGTTTTCCAGTAAAAGCCCTTCAACTAGGGCAAGTACAGGCCAGTACTTTCTTACAGATTCCTCCATTTAAACTGAAAAAAAGAGATAATTTGTTCAAAAGGAAGGAAGGATCATTGGCTGCCATTTCCTTACCCAGCTGCTGAAGATGAGTGGATAGACAGTTCTTTTGATTTTTACCCACTTTTTGAACCTTTCTTTTTTTGAGAGGCTTTTTAAGAACCTTCTTTCCATATCCCTTCTAAAGAACAGACTTCCTCAAAAACCTGGTCATTGTATGTTGACCATGCCTTGCTTTGCATCCTTCTTGCTGCCTTGAGTTGTCCTTGACAATGCACTTTTCAAAGAAGGAGAGTGCACTGAAAAAGAGCAGTTTTAGATAAAAACAGAATTTTAACAGCTGATTTCTGAAACTTGCAAAATTTTTGTATTGTATATGGTCCAAATAAAATAACTGTGGAGTGGGAACGTGTGTGAGACATGGGCGAAATTTGGCAACTGACAGAAAAAAACCCAAAAAAAGCTCATCCTCAGACCCCTGCCACAAGAAGATGATGTCATCAAGGCAAGGTAGAGTATAGAGTAGTAGAGTAGGGTATGGGTTGGATCAATACAACCCATACATCCAGCACCACGTTGCACATGTAAGCAAAAGGCTGGATGCCCCCATTGCTACTCCTTTACTTTGCTTGAAGATTTCTTTTTTTTGAAGAGAAGATGAAGTTGTTATTGATGTGAATTTCCATGAATTCAATGACCAAGTGTGTTGTGTTGTTGAGGTTGGTTTCATTGGTGAGAAACTCTCACCACCAAACCAGACCATCATCATGTGGAGAGAGAAAAAAGATGTGAGAATGTCTGATGTCAATGGTCACAGGTCAGGAGTCAAAACTAAAAAAAATCAAGAAGAAAACAGAAATGAAATCCACATCGAGTAGCAGGGGCAGGGCTCTTATCTCAAACAAAAACAAAAAAAATCAATACTGATGGGCTGGGTCTCTCCCTTCTCCTGCCCCTATGAATTGCCTGGGAATGCTGGGGGTGAGTTCCCTATGAATATGTTAGCCAAACAAAACCGTTTCCTTGGTTTTTTACATGTAAATAATAAATGAGCTTCTCATTGATGGAATTTTGCAGCAATAAATCATACAAATGGTAGTTGATTTTTGCGCTAGAGCAATATTGACTTCATTTCGTGAGACTGTTGAATATTGCCCATCATTTTGAAAGATATAAGTGGTTTTCCATTTTTCCTAAAATCCTTTTCCAAAAAATTCCAAAAAGATATGAGGGCCATAAGGGGTGGTTATGTAAACCTCCAAACAGACCTTAAAAAATAGTGTGCTAAAGTGTAAGTCCTGGTAAAGAGTTCAAAGGTCTAGAAAACAGTAAAAACTCAACACGGGACAGAACACACAAAAGTCCACCAGTTCAGTTTGCAAGCCCAAATACCCACGCTGCACCGTGTCATTCTAAGTTAAAATGGCAAAGTTGTTCTTAATTATTTATACATGCAAATTTTAAGGTTCTAATGTGGTCTTTAGCAAATTCTGTTTTTGTGGTTGAATGTGGCTTTAAAAAAATTGTTTCCTCATCAACTACCTTCGGGTCCATGCCCTGGTTTACCCTCAAAAACCCCTCACCTGGGGCCCTGGGGCCTCCTGAAAACCTGCCTGTTTGAAAACCACAAGCCCTTCCCTCCTCACTCTTTCTGCTCCTTTTCGAGGACCCCTTTCTTCTCTTCTTTTCTCTCTCTTGGGTTCTCCACCTTGGCTACTACTTTTGTTAAGGTGATTGTTGGCTGTTTAGTTATGGTGGTTAGTTAGTCCTCCTGTATTTCCCCTCTTCTGCAAGTCTTTTTCCTTCTTTTTTTCTTTTTAGCACCAAACTTTTCAAATTTTATTTTAAAGATCATAAACAAACTTTTTTAAACATTAGTTAAACATTAGATCATAGTCACTTTTTAGATATCAAAGTTTATTCTGTTATTTCATTATTAATAATTCCAATACTTTTTAGAATAATATTTACATTCATATTCAGAAAACATTAGGTTTTACATTCTATCAAAATATCACATAACTTTTCATAGTAAGTGGTATCATCCCTGGTACCATGCCAAGAGAGACAGCACAAGACAAGGATGTCATCATGTAGTAGTCTTGAGAGTAGTAGATGTTGCTCCCAAGGGGCATCTTCAACCTTGTGAAGCACCGCACCACACCACCATAATAAAGGTGGCACAGGTAACAGGATGCCCCCATTGCTACTCCTTTTTTCTTGCTTGAAATTTTGAAAATTGAAAATGTGAATTAATTGATTCATCCATTGAAATCCATGAATTCAATGGGCATGGTTGTCAAAGAACCAAGAAAAAAGAAAATATTGTCATAAAATAACTAGCATTATTTTAAGTATTATACTTATATTTTAACGACACCTAACATTTAAACGTACCCCATCTTCCCCCATTTCTCCAAATTTCAAAAAACTTTGCAACTTTTGCCAAAAAGCAAATTTTATTTTAAACATCTTGTTAGTGGTAATAAACATTTTTTTTTATTTTTATTTTATTTTTATTTTTAGCATTTTTAGTAGTGACAGATGCATTAATTTTTTTTTATATTTTTTTTTTTTTTATATTTTTAAGAATGTGGAATAGTGCAATAGTCTCTGCAAAAAGTTCTTTAAATTATTCTCAATTAACCTATCTAATTAACCTAGATATATAAGACACCTAAGACAACAGCATGGTGTCACTTGATAAAAAGCTTAATTCCTCTGAAAGCCAAAGCTGTGTGTGTATTTATTCTGTCTTTCTGAATAAATAAAGATTATTTGAATGCCTACCTGCATTTACTACTGAACTGAATCTTGGTGGTGTGAACAAACAGCTTGTTTCATTTCCCTGGCTGTGTGAACACTATTAAAAACATGCACCAGATGCATGCTCGATCTATGTAGGACAGATACTCTGTAACATTTCTTCTGATACAAACTTGCAGTAACAGAAAAATCATTCTCCCTATGGATCCTAACATCCAAAAAATCAATCATAAATGGATGAAAAATTCACAGAAAACCTCAAAAATGTGGTAGTCCCATGCAAATACTGAATAAAATCATTCAAGTCTTGAAATGTCCCAGTCCACAGGATAAACACATCATTGACAAAGTGGCGATAGAAACTGATAGTCTTAGATCTAACAGCGGAGTTAAAGATATACATATCCTCCCACTGACCTAGCACCATGTTGGCATAGCTATTGGCACATGAAGTGCCCATAGCTACACCAGAAACCTATAAATAGTAGTGACTGTTAAAGACAAAAACACTATTCTCAAGCACTACCTCAAGGATTAGGCATAATAAGTGAATTCACCTTGCATCATAAGTACTATAATTACGAAGGAACATTACAATCATGTGAATCTCTTCACGATTCGGGATGACTGTGAATAAAGATGGGGGGGGGTCCCACAACATCAAAAGGATGTGGCAGACGATCACTACTCCTTAGTATGGAACATTTCTAAGAAACCTTTGACTGCTTGCAAACTTTCTGTTCTAAATAAGGGGTTTTCATTTGTATCAGCTGAAAGAGCAAATTTGTTTGAAACAGTTAGTGATATGAAATTATTTATTAGAAATGCAATATTGAAATTATGCATCTGGAAACAGTTGGTGATTCTAGTAATTATGTGTTTAAGAAGCCTAGTACTTTTGTACCCAAGAATCAACCGATATTAGATATGTTTAGCCAGTTATGCGCGAATGAAACTTTTGAACATTTTAGTAATAGTAATAGAAGGTTTGAGGTCAGCAATTTAACCTATTTGGAAAGACAGGCTTTATATAATTTACAATTGACTCTGAAATAGTTGGCCGTTTGACAAAGGGGGCACGGTAGTTGTAATGGATTGTGATTTTTATTTTACCTCTATGAATAATATATATTTTTGATATAAGTACTTATAAGGAGATTAATTTATTTGATATTAGATTTCTGACATCTTGTGTAACAGACTTAGTTTAGGACTGCCGTTTGAAGGAGTGATTACTCTTGATTTCTCACCATATTTGTTGGTGGACCATCCATTAGTCCACAGGTTTCATGAGCTACCTAAGATGTGTAAGCACCCAATCACACTTCCATTTAGACCAGTCATAACAGGAGAGGGTTGGTTAACAGAACCCTTCTCCATCTATATTGAGAAACTTTTAAGACTGGTTTTGGTTAGTTGTGATACGGTACTTCGGGATACAAGGCAGTTCTTGCAGGATCTGTATGCTTATGTTCAGCAAACTTTACCACAACCTCATTATTTATTGGTCAGTCTAGATATTTTGTCTTTATTCAGTCATCCCAAATTGTGAAGGGATTGACATGATTGTAACATTTTAAGTTTCTTGTGATTGATAGTTTTATTGAGAATGTCCGTGAAGGTGATTGTTTAAATCCTACATAGATGAACGAACTTAAATGGATTACTATAGTGAGGGTGGATAAAGTTTCTGGCTTGAATGAACATGTGCCATTGAAGCTGATTCTGAAACCACAAGAAATGATTTATTTTAGATTGTGATTTTTATGATTTTGCAGGTTTTTGATTTTGTTTTTATTTGTATAATATATGTATCAAGTGGCCTAGTGCTTACTTTAGATTTGTTTATTTTAATTAGATTATTTGCAACCATGGCTACCTGAAATGCTATGACTCTGATTGAATCATTTGAAATTAATTGCTTTATGATATAGTATAAATGAATTAATAATGGTCTATATGCTATGGTCTGAAGAAGCAATTTTATTGTGAAAGTGCTTTGTTCATTAAAATTATTATTATTTTATTGTGAATGAGTGTCTTATTTATACGGGGCTGTGGTCCGGTGTTTGAGTTTTTTATTTTGTTTGGAATATTTGTTAGACCTAATGGTAGATACTGTTGCAACACAGAGGGGATTGATTATGCACTGAAGTGTCATTGGGATCTGTTTTACATAGCAGCAACCAAGAGGACTTTCAAGCTTAGATTACAGATGCTAGACTTGAAAGCCCTCTTGCTATGCATTTTAAATTATATCATGATAGTGACCCAGGGGGACTTAGGGTACCATTTTGGAGCAAATAAATGTCTATGATAAATGTTTAGACATTAAAAAAAGCTAGTTTACAAATAAGCTGTATTTATTCTAAAGTATGGAACCCTGACTCCTACTGGACTTAACACAGATTGCAATTGGAAGTTTTTAGTTTAATTATTTAATTATGTAATCAACAGTGGGTGCTTTTAGGACTATTTAAGTTGTGTAATTATGTGATGGTTTTATTCCTTGAAGGCTTTTTGAGTTGAAGCACTAAAGTGAGACAGTGGATTTGTGTTTTATATAATAAATTACATTTTGTACTGCTTTTGCTGGCCTTTGATGTTTTATTCTGGGACTTTTTGCTCTTTGTTGTGTTGCAAGGAGCTTGAGGAAGGTTGAAAATAATGGGCTTAACACATAAGTTATTTCTAGGGAGTAGCTGTGCCACAAAGGATCCACTGTAGATGAGCTGTTAAGTCTCTTAGCAATCAGACAAGGAGCTTGAGGAAGGTTGAAAATGATGGGCTTAACACCTGAAAATGAAACAATCTTGCATTTCAGAAAGAAAAAAAAAACCACAATCAACAGACGCACATCACTGGACATGTACAGGGAATCTGGCTCAGGCCAATATATACACACACACACATATATATATATATATATATATATATATATATATATATATATATATATATATATATATATATATATATATATATATATATATATGTGCATCTCCTATTCATTTGGTGTAAAAAACTTTACAAAAGGCACACACCAGTTTCCATTAAGTAATACCCCAATAAACAACTATGCTCAACCATATTAAGCCCCGAAAATGAAATTCATTTGTCTGAGCAATGAATCAGAGTAAAGGAATAAAAAAAGCATAAAACAGACTACAACTAGCCAAATGGGAAACAACTTTACTGACAAACTAAGTATCTAACAATATTTATAAAATCTGAATTTTACTGACATCACTCTCTTTTTTGCCCACTGAAAGTATACTCTGTTCAAGGTGGAGATGCATACAGTATGCTCTGGATTCCACCAGATGTGTGATATTAAAACATAATTATACTGCAAAGCTAACAAATCCTAATGTAATCCTTACTGAACTACTAAAATAATAAAAATGCATACATGAAAAAATATTACCAAAATAAACTATTAACATTTTCTCAGAACTATAACAGAAAATCAGCTACATGGCACTCCCTTCATTAAAACTTAAGGAAATTACCTAAAGTCCTATTCAGTAAACAACTTGCACAGTTACAGCAGCTCATTCAAATCAATGGAAATCAGTAAATAAACTAGGAACAGAGTATATGGAATATGTGGGGTCTGGTCTGTGTCATCATCATCAGCCCCCCTTTTCCCATTTTTCTACATGGGGTCGGGGTACTGTGTTAACTGTCGCCAACTCTCGTGATTCAGTGCCACACTCCTGCCTTCTTCAACACTCATGCCTGACTGTCACAGATCTTTTGAGTCTATATTACAAGATTGAATGTTTAGGTGATCGAACTCCTAAACATTGAACCTATAATATCGAAAGCAAAAAATGGCGAACGGCTGATTTAATGCAGGGAAAGATTTCCCTTGACCGTTCACCGGATTTTGTTATTTTGTCTACTATAGAGCAATTTCTGAGCTGGTATATTTAGTTAGGATGAGTGTGGGAGGCACAGTTTGGGTGTAAAGTTATATTTTTATTTTCGTGGCCAACGGACATCTTTCCCTGCACCGTTCAACGTTTTTAGATTTGATATTACAAGTTTGATGTTTACGTGTTTGATCACCTAAAAATTCAATCTTGTAATATAAACCCGATCTTCTTTCACACAATCCATCCACCTCTTTGCTGGACGTCCTCACTTCCTCTTACCTTCTTCCTGTCTGTCCCAAATCTTCCTCACCAGACTGTCTTCTGCTTTTCTACATGTGCCCAAACCACCGTAATCTGTTATCTTTGATCTTTTCTGCAATTGGGGCTACTTTGGCTTCTGTTCTTATGTCCTCATTTCTTCATCTGTCCCACAGTGTGCATCCTACCACCTTCCTCATGCACTTCATTTCCATCACCTCTACCTTCTTCAACTGTTCTGCCTTTACTGCCCAGGTTTCTGTACAATGCAGTAGTACTGGTCACACCACTGTCTTGTACACCTTACTTTTCAGCTTCTTTGGCATTCTTCTGTCATAGACTACACCTGATACTCTATGTCGGTTGGCTCCAGCCCCTCTGATTCTAGCTTTGAATTCTTCATTCACACTACCCTTCTCCTCAACCACCCCTCCCAGATACTTGAAGCTGTTTACTTGTTCCACTATCTTGCCTTCTATCTCTATTCTCAGCTTCTTCTGATTTCCCCAATTACCACCATCTTATCTGTGCTTAGTTTCATTCCATGTGCCTTCAGATTTGCATTACATTCTCCTAGCCTTTGCTGAAGTTTTAGCTCAGAGTTTGCCTGTACTGCCACACCGTCTGCATATAGCAGCTTTGTTGATCTGTCCCCTCCAACCTGTTTGCTAATGTAGTCCATCACCAGTATGAACAGCAGTGGGCTCAGAGCTGAACCTTGGTGTACACCCATTCCCACTGGGAACCCTTCTGTGAGGCTGAACACTGTTAGTACTTGAGCCATTGGGTCCTTGTACATAGCCTGCACTAATTCTACCAGTGTTTCTGGGACTTAAAACCTCTGCAATACTACCTAGATCAGCTTTCTTGGCACCTTGTCATATGCTTTCTCCAAGTCTAGGAATACCCAGTTGGACTCTCTCCTCATCTTTAGCTTCTTCTCAAGTATCTGTCATAATGCAAACATCGGGTCAATTGTGCTCCATCCTGATCTGAATCCAAATTGCTCATCTCCCATCTTGTATTCTACTACTCTGCGTATCCATTTATCAATCACCTTCTCCAGAACCTTCATGCAATGTGATAGGAGTTTAATGCCTCTGTACTGTCCAAAGTTGTGGATGTCCCCTTTGTTCTTGTACACTGACATGAGTATGCTTATTCTCCAGTCATCTGGGATTCGCCTTTCTCTCCACACTGCTATCAGTACCCTCAGGAGCCATTTCTCCCCTACCTCACTCAGCATCTTTATCATATCTGCTGTGACCTCATCTGAGCCTGCTGCTTTCCCTGATTTCATCTTCCTTAGTGCTGTTCTTACTTCTTCTAGGGTGGGCTCCTCTTCTTCTCTCATCACAGGCTGTTAATAGGGCAGTACAGCTTCTGTGGGGTTTTCTTCGTTCAGAAGGTGCTGAAAATACTCCTTCCATCTGGCTTTGATGTCATCTGGACTGGTGACCAGGTTGTTACTGGCATCCCTTATGAAGGGTGTCTGACTATCTTCTTTATCTTTCTGTCTTTGTCTTGCAACT
>NC_056725.1:585170563-585298063 GCF_019279795.1 Protopterus annectens
AGAACAAGTTTGTTTATCATTTGTTAGGGTAGGAAAGGCATAGGTACGGTGCCACAAAGGTTTGCAGTAAACTTGCTATATAACGAAATTGTATTACCTGACCTACTAAAATTTTCTTAATTAATAATTTTACTATCTTCTGCGGTTTGGTTATCTTTCCATTTTTTATGATACCCTAATATGCTTAGCTGGTTTTATTAAGCATCTTCACCAAAATATGTAATATAATTCAAATATGCATTTTACTGACATCCCTCTTTTTCTTGATTTTTATTTGCTTCCTGTATTATTATACTATCTATAACAATATTAATAATATTGTATTATTATATTATCTGACTTTTTAATATTACACTACTCCTCTTACTGCAAGTTTAAGGAAACTGGGACTAACCAGAGCTGAACATATCTGTGTAAATGAAGGACAATGAAATGCTGATAGCAGGCTTTATTATCTTTTTTTATCTATTTTACAGTCTAAAACGATGAGTTAAATATGGAGATGCATCTGATAAGCATAAAGAGAGCAAGAGAGGAATGGGACATGCACATTCCTGGATCAAACATGTAAAACATTATTATGGTGAGGTTCATTTAGTTATCTATAGCCATACTAAAACTTTTGAAGTAAGACCAAAAGATCAAGTGACTGTAATCTACCTCAATCAACCTAATAAAAAAAACCTACTATAATTTATGTTGTAAATAACTTTTTTCAATTTCCAATCATACCAAATCTACCAAGAATTGTCTCATAAATAATTTCAATATTTGTTTTCAGATTGTTGTCATTTGTCAACTGCTTGTTTGTTTATACCACTCTCAATCTTCCTGCATGTAAATTTCAACTGACAACAATTTAGCATGTGTTTAATACATATAATAACACACACAGACACACACACACACACACACACACACACACACACACACACATGTATATATATATATATATATATATATATATATATATATATATATATATATATATATATATATATATATATAAGTATTATCATACAGCTTGCTCTTTAGAGCCCAACTCGTGGTTGAAAAGGGTCATTTGAGTTATCCTGTTGCCATGAGGGCAATGATGATGATAATTTGCCAAACAATAAAACAAATAAATAAATCATGCAAGTAAATGACTTCCAGATCAGCCCACCTAGGTAGTTAATAAACAAATAAACAGTCTCTACATGGAATATGTTTCCCTTGGATATCAAAGTATTTACATATCAAACACTTTAAAATTACTATAGATAAGCATTTTGGAGATAAGGTTTATGATGTTTCATAGGTAAGCCAGGCTGGCAGTAGGACCTTAGTCCATAGAGCACTTAACTGTAAGTACAGTAACTGCACTCTGTAATTGCTGATTTGTTTACCTGGTATTAATAAACATTCACTATTGAGAGTTTAAAGGTATGTACTACCATGAAAAAGATCATAAAAATTATTTGCAATTCATAAACAGCTATAAATACCATGGTAAGCCTGCTCAGGTGTTCAGAGTATGTCAGTGGAATATAACAGGTATTATGTAACTGGGCAACTGTGCTTTGCAAAGCAGCATGTCAGAAATCTCTGTGTGATTCATAGTTGTTATACAAATACATACCCACCTTCATGTAAACTAGGTATGTATATGTTAAGCAAATATGAATCACACATAGATAAATCTACACAACTAGCTTCATGAAAACTGCATAGCACCTCACAATTTTGTAGCCTAAAAAGCAGGGTAACGGAGAGTGCCACACATGTTTTTACTGACAGTGGTGCAGAGGGATAGTATGGTAGTTTTTTGTTGAATAATGATTTGTACTTAAAATAATTGAAATTAGCAATGCTCCTTGACAGTTAAATATGCATGCAATTACACAATTGCACAGAAGTATAAAAATAAAATATTTGAAAAGAAATATGGCAATTAGAAAAACATTAGCTATCAGATGTTTGATCCTGATACTACGGCTAGCTGAAGGTTTACTGTAAAAACATTTGGTAGACATAGAACATGTATAAAAAGTAGGTCTCAGATATTACATACATACATACATACATACTTACATACATACGTGCATACAGATATTTGAAGCACAGAGTTTAATGCCTTTCTAGCCTGCCAATATACAAAAACAGTCATTCCTATAATGTGTCCAGGCTGTCCTTAAAAATATCTGAACTAGTGCCTAGTGCTTGCTTTAATGTAATTTGGTAGTCTGTTCACATGTTTACAGTCATGCAGCGTATGTTTACTGGGGCAGGACAGTGATCAGTATTGACCAGTTTCAGTCCCTGCCTGGGTTGTACCAATGCAACAAGTAAAGAAGCTATATGACATAGCAGACATAAGATACACAGCATAAACATACAATGCATACGCAGAAGGCATACATGATTTAGCTAAAGTACGTACCAACAAGAAAATATAAAAATGTATACATAATATAGAATGCCTGCATGAAGAGAGATGTGGTGTGTGTGTGTGTGTGTGTGTGTGTGTGTGTGTGTGTGTGTGTGTGTGTGTGTGTGTGTGTGTATGCGTGTGTGTGCGTGTGTGTGTGTGTGTGTGTGTGTGTGTGTGTGTGTGTGTGTGTGTGTGTGTGTGTGTGTGTGTGTATGTGTGTGTGTATGTGTGTGTGTGTGTTATCTATGTCTGTGCCAGGATCCTCCACACATTCACCCCACATAAAGGCTGTACCCCTGACACTCCCCTCTCAGCTAACTACATTTGAGGTTACCAACCCACAGTGATGAGTTAAATTCTTTAACTGAAGACCATTCTTAGTATCTGTCTCAGATGATTAAGCTTCAAAAGAATAGTTATCAGATTAACGACTGCCCATATGTATACCCCAGTCGTCATCATCATCATCATCATCATCATTATCCCAGATTCTGGATATAGTCTGCACTTACATTCTGTGAAACATGAGTGGGTATATAGCACCTCCTGATACCACATCCAGTCATAGCTCTCAACCATCCATAACAAAGTGAGGAACACTAGCCCTCCTAATGTGGAACAAATGGGCAAAATGTGGAACACATACTCATGTCTTACTAACAACTTCAACTAGGAATGTCATAGGATGGTCAAAATATGCTGGTTTTACTTGTAAAGAGATCTTGAAATGAATTAATGTGATTCATTTCTATTTACCATGTATTTCAGTTAAAAAAATTCCTAATACTGAATGTGTGACAGACCCTTTCAATGTGGAACTTCAAGGAATATGAAATTTTTATGAGCCCAAATGAGGTACGTTCCTCATAATGAGGTACAATTGAAAGGTATGCATCCAGTGCTATAGATGACATCATTACTGACTGCCAGGCACTACCAATGCTGGAAGGTATGCCTTATATAAATGGGAAGGGATATCATTTTTTCATCTTCCAGCCCATGTGTAGTACAAACGGAATTCTTACTGTAACCATTTGAAATGTCAGGACCACTACTGAAACACAGAGATGTCATTTCTGGGAATATTCCTTTTTCTCTAAGGTATGGTGATCTCTTAGTTGGTATATATAAGTTCAGTGGGTGTGAGGGGGGGGGGTACAGGAGGATGCTTGCCCCCCCCCACAAAATGCAGTTTTAACAAGAAGAAGAAGAGCAATTTTTGAAATGTACTCCTCCTGTTTTTTTAGGTTTTTCATTTCAGCTTTTCAGCACTCAGCATTTCAAGTGCAACATTTCAATAGGGAGCCATTCTTACAGGGGACTATGTCATTGTAGAAGTGCATATTATGTACACATGTATGCAAATGATCATGGCATATTCTTATGGCATTATACTACCTAGCGCATCTTACTGGTAAGTATAGAATTGACACTCGGAGGAATATTAGCTGATATAAATAGTGGAGGTTTCAGTGGACAGGACAGCAGCACTGTTAAGGATATATACTAAGGCAGGACAGGCACTGCATTAGGGTAGGCCTTTTCCAAAGGGAAACGTCCCATCTTCACAGGTCATTACTGTCCCATTTCAATACTTCCTACTCTGGGCAAATTGCTAAAGAAATTCATACACAACCAATTTACTGCTTACTTACAAAAATGTCATCTTCTCTCCAATAAGCAGCATAGATTCTGGTCATGCAGAAACATCATGACTCTGCTCTGGACATTGATTGACAACATACTTAGAGGCAGTCTAACTAGAGCCATTTTTGTTGGCTTAACTCAAGCATTTGATACTCTGGATTACCTTATTTTACTGTCTCTGGATTACTTTTTATCTTCCTAGCTCTGGATTAATTTATTTTACTGTCTCTGGATTACATTATTTTACTGTCTCTGGATTACCTTATTTTACTGTCTCTGGATTACTTTACTTTACTGTCTCTGTATTACTTTATTTTACTGTCTCTGGATTACCTTATCTTCCTATCTCTGGATTACTTTATTTTACTGTCTCTGGATTACCTTATTTTACTGTCTCTGGATTACCTTATTTTACTATCTCACCTACTTGATATTGGAATTGGTGCTCCAGCCACAATGGATCAAAGGCTCTGGCTAACAGATTCTTCACAGTTAAAACTGGATCTGATCTATCACAGTCAGGTACAGCTCAGCTCAGTTAGGTGTCCCACAGGGGCCAATACTTGCTCCTCTCTTTCTCTCTTCTTTATATCTGAAAAAAATCATTTACTACAGGTATAACTTCATGCAGATGACATGATTATTTTTAAATCAAGCCTTGAACACAAAGTTATACAAAATCAGCTTCAGCTAGACCTGGTAGAATTTACTAAATGACTCAGAAACAAAAAGCTTTCACCGAACCCCCAAAAAACTAAAACAATAATCTCTGGAACAAGCAGAAGTCTTCTTAAATGCCTCAACTCCCTTCAAATCAAGTACTAATTCAACAATCACATTCAAACCACCTCCCATTTCAGATACTTTTGCATCTGGTTAGCTCAATCACTACACTTTCAAATGCACATATAGAAACTGAGAACTAAAATCAGCTGCTTCCTCTTCTGGGCACAAAAGGTCTCTTAATCTCTGTCTCTGTACTGGTTACAGCCATCATAGGAATAAGGAATACTATATGAAAAGCTTCATTATGGCTTACCAGTAATTACCACATCCTGTAAAAAAAACATCACTACACTGCAAACTATTGCCAACAAAATGTTCTGCTCCATAATTAACCCATCTCACTTGCAATACCACTGTAACACACCCTTGAAAGGAAAATGTCTCCCTATTATACATAGAGAGAGCAAACCTCTTACAAGGGTCTCTTTTCTATAACCTTTTCCATTAAGAATCACCTTCACTTCTTTTCTTGAGTCTCATTGCATCTACCCCCACATATAACCCTAGAAGCCAATCCACCTCTGTCCCAGCTCACCAGACCTCCACTATAAGGCTCCAGTGCTCTGACAACAGTTTCTCTGTACTAGCACCTAAGCTCTGGTGGTCCCTCATAGGTTCATAGGTAAGCACTATGCTAGCTGCCCTTACAGGCCATTTTAAGCTTTGTCAATATTTCTTTTGGTGCTCAAAATAATGCATCTCATTTGGCTATAGACTGGCCTTACCCATTCCATGGTCAATAATTATATATTACTCCTAGAGAGAATAACTGGGGTCATAACATAGATAATTTGAGGGGACCCATGCATGGGAAAAAGAATTTAGGAGCTATCTCTGCCCATTAGCAGAATAGGGGGTAGTTCTGGGGTAAAGTTTCTGTTTCTAATCCAATAGCTCCAAGTTGTGTTTGAATATGGACAGGGATGAGCTTTGTTTTATGTGAATGGGGAGTCTGTTCCAGAGGTTTAGATCCCTAGACCCAGTATTTATGATACCATTTGACTTGCTGATATGTAGTAAATCCATCAGTACTGGGTTGGAGGATGCCTTGCATGCCAGACACAGATCAACTCCTAGCCGTCTGTAGAATAGTGAATATAGTGACAGGGCTTTGAGTCGGTCTACGTAGGACATATTGTTTAGGTCTTGTATCCTTTTAGTAAGGTATCCTTGTGGGTGTTCTAGTTGTTGCATGTGTCTGGACAGACACATGCTAAAAGAGGACATTATACTCAATGACTGACCTAATGAGAGCTGAGAAAAGGGGGACAATGACTTCCCCAGGTCTCAACATAATCTCTTTGTTTATAAGCTGTGCAATACAGAGGGACTTTATTAGGACAATCGACCCATGTTGGTTGAAAGTTAGGTTACTGTCCACATAAGTTTCCAAATCCTGAACAACTGGCTCAATTCTTAGGAGTCTATTATCAGTGCGGTAAGTCCCTGGAGTAGATGATTTCACAAAGGACACAATAATACATTTTTTGGCAGTTAGTTTCAGTCCATGATTTTGGCACAATTTATTTATTTATTTGAGAAAATACTTCCTGCAGGATGGCTAAGTCATTTTGGGATTCAACGACTGCTCCTAGCTTGCAGTCATCTGCAACCTTAGTCAGTGAGAGCCCTTTGGTATTGGTATATTGGCATTTTTATCTTCCCACATACATCAAATTAAGAGAACAATTCAGACAATTTCTATGTAAACAAAACAGATGTAAATGCTACAGTACTGGGCATATCACCTAAACACAGTTGGTGCAACCTTTATCTGCCCATCTTATCCTTCATTCTAATCGGTTAGATATTTCTTATGCAAATATGCATATAAGACAATGATCAAAACAACAATACCACTTGTTTTTCTCTATTTTTCTGTTTACCAGTCTTCAAATATGCATGTAATATAATACATTTTGGTTTACAAAGATGTATATAGTTTACTGTTGCCAAATGTTTCTTGTCTTAGTGCTGTAATCTCTATGTATACTTTTACCTTTTGTCATTAGTGATTGCTTGAATGTTTGCTCTTATATTTGCAACCTGGGCTGGGATTATAATTGGTCAATTTTTTACTAGTGCTCTACCCTGGTTAACAAAAATAAATAAACAAAGCAAAATAAAATAAAATAAATAAAAACATATTAATCCCTCGCCATTTCCAGTGATGGTACCAGTCCACAACAGCCATGGATGATAACTCTGTGTCCAGCATAACCCCACCTTCTCTAAGGATTGGTAAAATGTGGCTCACAGCTGAACACAGGATGGTGTGGAGACAGTGTTTGGCCTCCTGAAGGGACATTTCAAGTGCCAGAATAGCTCTGTTGGGAACCTAAAATACAGTGCAGAAAAGGTCAGCTGCACATTCTTTGTCTGTGCCATGTTGCTTAGCATTATAATGTATAGATAACTGGCTGCAGGGTACTCGGTGTACACAACATCTGACACTCAAAGTGATAATGACATCATTCTAGATGCGAAAGTGGTGACAGATCAAGTCCCGGCACCCAAGGCACATGTATCTTGATGTTCACTGAGTGCACAAGTCCTGGCATCTACATGATGTATGCTGGGCCTATCGATAGTGTACACACAATAACATACAGTTATAGACCTATCAACAGCGTACACACAACAACATACAGTTATAGACCTATCAATAGTGTAAACACAACAACATACAGTTACAGCATTCATAGCCCAACAGTTATAGAGCATTCATAGCCCAAGGAATGAGAAGAGGTCTTCTTGCCCAAAGAGACAAAACCTAAATGGTTAAGCAGCATGCCTGGGGTACTTTCCAAAATGTGTTGGCCCCAGAAAAGATGGAGCTATGAGAGATGTCAGGCATCTGAAGTCAGTGGTAGGTTGCCAAAACAGAAAAAAATGTTCAGCATATTACACATTAGGGGTCTGCATCAGTTAATTCATGGATTGTGGAGCAGGGATAGCAGCAAATAAAGGATGTCTACATTTTGGATAAATATCCCTAGGCATGTTGACATCCCTGATAGCAACACATATACACATGGTATGTATAACATTTAGTATAGCAGTTAGAGCATCACAAATAGCAACAACTGTACCTCTATGCACCACAGGACTTTGCATGCCTGTAAAAGAGAATGCAAGCTGCCCAATGCCCAGTCTCATAATGTGTGACAGAAGGGTAATGGAGATGCATGGCATCTATGCCAGCCTGGCAATAGGTGAATAGATTCATAGGTATATACTAGGCTAATGACTACCAGCACCTTTATAATCCTAGCCATGCAACCCAACCCAGTTGTATCCGTATGTATCATGGTCGTTTAATAAGAGGGGGTATGTTAATTAAAAAGTGAAAATCAAACCATGCACCTTGTGTCTGTGAGGTAAACATCTTAACCATTGTGTCAAACCACCAACACCAGCAGCAAAAACTGGCCTTGTATGGCTAACATTTCTCTTGTATTTGTCCAACCACTGTTGCAGAGGTAGCACTATTGGGAAAGTCAAGAATCCAAATGTTACTAAACAAGTGAGAATTCTGGAAATGTTGTTGCACAACACAGTGTGGTACATAGTACCTTTATGTACTCCCCCTCCCTTGTCCATTTCTGAGCTTGAGTTTGTTTTCCTCATTTCTACTTTACTAGGTCTATATGTATGTTCTATGTATATGCCATCATTCAGCTATCTTTCTTGTACTCCTTTCTACTGTAGTTATTTTTCTGTTCACAAACAAGCTTTCTGTTCTCAGACTTTTCTATCTTGGCTGCATTTGGCACGAAGACTACCTAGTTTTGTCTCATCTATTTTTGTGTGAAAATTTTTCTAAAATGTGAACATTTATTTTCCTTTTCTTTTATAACTGCTTTATTCACAAATAAATGTTTTAATACATTGTTTTATATCTTCCACAATACTTCTCCTGTATTAAACACTTTTTATCTAAAACTTACATTTTTTCAAGTTTCTTATACGATATTTCCTAATTTCTTGGTCAAATTTAAAACAACAGTTTAATACATTTAAAATACTTATCTTTTTATTTCTTTATTGTGTTTCTTACTGTTCTCGGGCATGAATCTGTAGTCACTTTTAATCAGCACTGCATTCCTCAAAAATGTATACTGCTTTCTTCTCTTACTCCACCCAGCATAAGGTTGTCTTTCAGCCACTCTTTTAATGTATTTGTTTCAAATACCTCTTTGTCTTCACATTATTGACATTCTCTTAGTTGACAATTAGTTTTCTCTAGACATTTAAGTCTCGGTTATCTTGTATGTGAATCAAAGATGCAGACGTATACTTTGTAAGGATGGTAGTCATGGCTAACAATTGTGCTGTCAAATCTGGCATGAGGCTGTGACTAAAAGTTGCATACTGCAGGCAAAACTGTACATTATGACGGATGAATGCATTCAAGTCACATTACTGAGTTACTCTGTGCAAATTGCTGCAACAAATTATGCCAAATTGCATAGTGTAACAGGCTAGAGACACCAGCTCCCATGAGAGAGAGAGAGAGAAAGAGAGAGAGAGAGTCATGCACCGGTTTTGCTCCACTTACATCCTCCTTGCCAAATGAGTGGCAATTAATGTAAAGGTAAGCAGCATGAGCAGCAGTTTGACAAACCACTCTAGAGGCAAAGTATGCTACAAGGTTTTCACAAAGATATGAAAGTCGAATGTAGCAGCATAGGGCAGTATGGGCCCTGACAACAATGAGCACTTTTATTATTATAGGTGGAAGGAGACTACAGACAAGGGGCATTACTCACTCGAGGCACTCCTTAAAATGGAGAACATCGACATCTGTGCAGTGACAGAGACCTGGTTCATGGCTCCAGAGAGCACCCCTGCATTACCAGGCTATAATTCATACCACACCTTTCGGCCACCTAACTTGGATCGAAGCACTAAAGGCGTGTCCATATTCATTAAGGATATCCACACCTCCAGGCTAGTTGCTCAGCATAATGCATCTGAGGTTATCCAAGTGCAAAAACCAAGAAAATGGTACCAAGACAAATCACGCCAATCTCTTGAAAGATGTATTTAATTCCGTTAGCACTTTCATGCATTACTAAATACATGCACTTCTTCAGACGGCCATTTTAACAATACTTAATACATATATACCCACCTAACAGCTCGTTTCCAATTATCCAATTAAATATTAAAAAATTCCTCAAAATTTAAAACAACTTAAATAGTTATTTCCAAGTTCAGCTTATAAAAACATTAAAAAAGATTAGATTATCAAACTACTATAATTCATATATATAAAAAAAGTTTTTTGTTTTAACTAACCACTAAATATTATTACATTTATTAAATCTTTCTAAACATAATAAATATTAATTAACCTAGCGTTCTAACACTTTCAGTTTAAGAAGACATTTAATAGAACACATTTCATTTATGCCTGGATATATGTATGCTTCAGTTTTGAACTGCCATAATAATTCTCTCTCTTCAAGTTTTAAGGGCCATGGACCACCCCTAGGGTTCTTATAAACCTTCTGCACTACAGTAAACATAAAACTATGACTAGGAAACTCATTAATGTGTTTAGCGAAGGCATTTGTGGTTATACCTTTGGAAATTGCGTAAATATGTTCATAAATGCGCTGTTTCAACTGGCGCTCAGTTTTTCCCAAGTAAAATGCAGAGCATAACTTGCAGGAAGCTAAATATACCACACCTTGGCTTTCACAATTGTTTTTGTCGTTACAATAATATGTGTGACCCCTGATTACAATGAAGAACCTGTTTTGATATATTTACAATAATTGCACCGTCCACATTTATACATTCCTTTATTAGGTTTATATGAATTAATTGGTAATTCCAATAGATTTTTAAAGGACGGTGCCTTCTTGTAAACAATCACTGGTTTAGGTCCCAAAATCCCAAGTGAATTTTGGTCATTTGAAATTAATTCCCAGTTATCAGATAGTATTTTCCTAACCTGTTGGGCAAGGTCATTAAACTGGGTAAGGAAACTAACACTATAGTGTTAGTTATACTTAGTTCTTGGTACATCTAATGCAACTGTTGTGTCATTATTACCTTCCACATCGGAGACTATGGAATCAACTACCACTGCCTCCACTGTCAATATAGGACCCAATAACCCTACTTGTCTTTTTTGCGTGACTACATTAATAATAGCATAAATAAGTTTTTTTGGATAACCTCTATTAATAAACATAATAGCCAACTTATTACATTCTTGGGTAAACAATTCATCAGTGCTACACATACGTGATGCCCGGACTACTTGCCCTTTTATGACACCTTTCTTTTGAAAGAATGGATGGAAACTGCTAAAGTGCAAAAAACAATTACTATAAAATGGTTTCCTGTAAATACTTGAAATAAACTTACTATTTGTTATATCCTTTTCAATAAGAATATCTAAATAACTAATGCTCGACTCCCCATAATGGTAGGTGAACTTTAAAAAATTTTTTGGAGATATAACTGCTTCCTAAACATGAAAAAGTTGTTCTTTAAAACTATTTCTAACAAACTGATAAGAAGATCTATATCTTTACCTGGCAAGTGTTTAACCAATAAAATATCTCTGACCCATTCTAAACCTAATACTTGCGGTATTGCAGTATAACGATCTTTAACATCTGCAGTGAGAAATTTCAGATCTGGGTCAAAGACAATATTGTTAAAATGTTTTAACACATGCCAGGAATCACGGCAAATTTGTGATTCTGTTTTTAGAACAGCTTTTAACTTGTTGTCAACCCATTTTGCACATGCATAAGTGATTGATTGTCGGCCATCAATAATAGGCCTAAAACGTGGATCATTCTTATCCTTATGCAGCTTCGGTATACCAAAAATAACAGGCACCAAAGGAGATGGCATACTCAAATAGTGATAAGTATCAAGTGTAATACTTGCTTCAATGAACATATCACTCAACATATTTTTAATTTTTTGATATGACTGGTTCAGCTCATTTAAAGACACTTTTACGTAATCTGCATTAGACAACATGTTAAATATTCTATTCTCATAATCTTCATCACTCATGAGAATAGCGCCACCACCTTTATCAGGTTTCATGAAGCATATATTGTGAGATCTAAGCAATGCTATTAAATCCCTATCTTGACAATTATAAGATGGTCTATGTAGCTGCTCCTTATACAATGCTCTTAAATGCATATCTGAGATTTTTTCAAAAAGTGCTATATTACAGTCCAAAGGGGGGTTATAGAGACTAGACACATACTCGGTATTAAATACAGTGTTACAATTCCTAAACATGAACTATACAATCTAAGATCACATAATACACAAGCTAAATCTAATTTTGGCGTGGGTACAAAATTTGAAACCTTTCGCCAAAAAGTCAATAAGTTCCTGAGTTACTTCAAGTGCAGAAAAGTTATAAAGATGGAAATCTCCACGGGTACTACTGAAAACTTCGACACAACGAGATTGTTGATTTTGGTTTACCTCTTGCGTCTGTTGTATTTCCTTTTCCCCTGTGTGCGTTTGGTTCACTTTGGGTTCGTCTTCGTGGAATTGGAATAAACTCCCTGAAAACCCTGTTGATCGTCTGGTTCTGGTCTTTGGACATCATTTTGCTGGTTGTTGTCACGATGATTTTTATTATAAATACGTTCACTCCGTCGGACACCTTCATTCTGGTCAAAAGACAAAGAAGTAGCTAGTGGAGAGTTAATGCAGTCCCCGCCTTGTACCTGAACTCTATTGTTGTTAGAAACGGTGCTTCTAGCGTTACGATTAATAGGCGGATCTGGATAGGCAGAACCCTGCGCATACGCTACTTTGTCTCTATTAATTTTATGCTTCTTAGTGTCCATTATTTTAGTTAACAATACATCAATACTGGAGAAAATTCTCCTATAGTCATATTCATACCGACTAAAATCTGGGTCGCTATGAATATCTTTATCCAAAGAGTCTAATTGTTGTCTCAAGCTACCAATTTGATTATTGTATTCACTAATCAGTAACTCAAGAAAATCAAGCCCTTGTTTGTTAAAGAGCTGAATTAATTTTAAATACATATCAGAATCCTTTTGCACACCTGAAGGGTATTTCCACTGGCGCAAACCTTTGGGAGCTATTTTCAGTTTGATGCATTCTTGGAAATAAAGAATTTCTACCTGTAATTTCTTATATTTTAGTAAGTTGTCATCGAATTGTTTTAATTTCCCAGCTATATTGTTAACATTTTGTTGATGTGCATCACGTACTTGTTCTTCTTGGTTTGAAACTGGTGCAAACAAGTCAATAGGTGTGTTTAAAAATTCGTTGAGTCCAGGCACAAAATTTTCACGGTTTCCTGAATTGTTTAAAATGTTATTGTCGGGAACCACTGACGACATTGGATTAAATTGATTATTGTCCAGAACACCAACTGCATCTGATTGATTGTTGTTATGATTATGTTGTTGCCTTATGGAACTATTAAGGCAGCCAGGTAAGGAATGATGAACCACGCCAGTTCGTGGTCTAACTGTTACTACAGTGTCACTGGTATTCTGATTATTAACTTGCTTCGCTAGGTTATCAACTTGTTGGGTTAACTGCTGAATCCAAGTGCAATTAACTCTGGGCAAGACCGCAATGCAAACTGTAGCTTGCTACAGATCCCCCACCATGCCCCAGGATTCCCACTCCTCATTTCTTGATACATTGGAAAATATTAGGGTATAACCTAACACCCTAATAATGGACGATTTCAACCACCCCACCATTAACTGGAAAGCATGTCCATATTCATTAAGGATATCCACACCTCCAGGCTAGTTGCTCAGCATAATGCATCTGAGATTATCCAAGTGCAACTAACTCTGGGCAAGACCGCAATGCAAATTGTAGCTTGCTACAGATCCCCCACCATGCCCCAGGATTCCCACTCCTCATTTCTTGATACACTGGAAAATATTAGGGTACAACCTAACACCCTAATAATGGGCGATTTCACCCCACCATTAACTGGGAAAACTATTCATGTACCAAATCTTGTGCTCAACGTTTCCTGAAATTCATAAATTCCAATGCCTTGGATCAACTTATCCGCACTCCCACTAGGGGCAGCAATATCCTAGATCTGGTTATTACCAACATGGGCAACCGGTGTTCCTTACCAGAGGTCAATTCCTCGTTGGTCAGATCCGACCACAAGCAAATCACCCTAGACATCCACATCCCAGCCCCACCCCCCCATTAGGGAAACCACCATAAAAAATTTCTCCAAAGCCAACTTCATGCTTCTTAAGACAGAAGTGGCAAACTTCACGACACCCATGCTGATGTACAATAGAGATACGACTGCTGAATCCTATACAATTGCACTTTATAAGCACTTACACGAGTGCATGGATTGCGCAATCCTTAACAGAACCAAGATGCTATCCTTCAAAAAAAGGAAGCCAATCTGGTGGTCCCCTGCTATAAACAAACTCTACAACAGAAGAAAGAAACTGTTGCAAAAAAGTGTAAAATCCCATGATTGGAGGAACTCCGTGGTCAGCCTCAGTAAGAAGCTGAGATCCCTCATAAAATCCTCCAAAGCTAGTTACGAAAACAAAATCGCCACTGATTCTAAAGACAGCCACAAAGCATTCTATAGCTATGTCAAGAATCTCAATGGCAACACTCAGATCTGCACTGAGTTACAGCACAATGGCATTAAATATACAGAACCAACTGATATATTGCCAACATCCTGGCAGATAGGTTCAGTGCTAACTTTACCCTCTCTCATCCCCTAAAGGGCCCATCTCTATACCAGAAGAATGCAAAGTACCTGTAATCATGGCTGCACAGGTAAAAAAACACACTCTCCAAAGCCAAGAACACAGCACCCATGGGACATGACAACATCCCAGGCTGCGTTCTACATGAACTACAGAACGAACTGGCACCCCACCTAAGTACCATATTCAATCACAGCCTCACCTCAGGCTTTGTGCCCACTGAATGGTGCACAGCAACAGCTATCCCACTCCACAAAGGGGGAGCTACCATGGACCCCGGGAACTACAGCCCCATTAGCCTGACGAGCCTGGTCTGCAAGGCATGGAGTATAATCATGGAACTTATAAACAATGACATTGGTAATCTCCAAACTCTGGACCCTACCCAGTTTGGGTTTGTAAAAGGCAGATCATGTCTCCTAAACCTGATAGACTTCTTTGAAGCGGTCACCAAAGCTGTAGATGAGGGTAAGGTGGTACACACAGCCTATCTAGATCTCGCCAAGGCTTTCAACACCATCCCCCACTCTGGAATTATAGACAAACTCACTAAACTAGTTATAAATCCGTATGTCACAAGATGGGTTGCCAACTGGCTCACTGACCGAACCCACACTGTGAAAGTAGCAGACTCTAAATCCCACTTCAGACCAGTGACAAGTGGAGTACCACAGGGTTCAGTCGTAGGTCCTCTCCTGTTTGGTATCTACTTCTCTGAAGTACAGGCTAACACAGAAGGTCTTTGGCTAACAAAGTTCGCAGATGACTGCAAACTAGGAGCCATAATCAAATCTCTTAACGATGTGGACATCCTACAAAAGAGCCTCACTGAGACAGATGCCTAGTATCAAAGCCATGGCCTCAAGCTCATTGCCAAAAAGTGCATTGTCATCCCTTTTGGTAAAAACTCTGTACCCATGAACTACCACATAGGCGGTAGTCTACTTAACACCAAAAGTATGATAAGAGACCTTGGGACACAGGTGGACAGTAGTCTCTCCTTTGATAATCACATCGCCACAGTAGTCAGGAAATCCTTCTACATGGCACACCTCATCACAAAAGGTTTCTTATCTAGAAAAAAAGAGGTCATTGTTCCCCTCTACTCTTCACTCATTAGACCCATTATAGAGTACAACGCCCCTTTTGGTATGTACCTCACAAGATATCTACAACAACTGGAAAGGCCACAGAAATACCTCACAAAGAGGATTACCAGCCTCAAACAGATGCCCTATGCAGACTGTCTCAAAAAACTCCAGCTTTACTCTGTCGCATATCGCCTACTCAGAGGCGATCTCTGCCTAACATACAAAGCTATGTCAAACCCAGAGCTGTTGGACATATGCCATGTAAAGAAATCCCAATCCCTCTGATCTACATGCTCTAGGGATCTAAACCTTGTCACCACAATAAACAGAACATGCTGGAGGGATAGATTCCTATCTCAGAGACTTCCGATACTCTGGAAATAATTACCTATCTATATCAAACAAAGGTCCTCATTAGCACTCTTCAAGAAAAATCTTGATGATTGGATGGGAGATAGGAAAATCACCCCGGGGATTTACCTCTGTGGCTCTGCTTGACAGGCACACAGGAAAATAATTTTCTTTGGTGGCAAAAGCCAGGGTACCATTTGGCTAGGCTTATATAGGCCCTAGGGCCAATAGCCTAGTACCTACCTATGAACCTAAGAGACAAAGGGGTGATCACTGACAAGAAGCAATACTACACTATCTTTAATAAAAAAGAGGGAGTGGAACCTAGACAACAACATTATTACTTACATTACAAGGGGAAGGGTGAACCTCAACAAAGAGGAATTATTTTACATATTGGGTGGTGGGAGGAAGATTTTACTACACAGTCTTATTAACACTAAATTATGTTGGAGAATGGAATTCTATATACAAGCAGTAGTGTATATTACATGGGGGGGGGGGAGTACACCTCTACTCCTGAAATTCTTAATACATATTCAATTCTTTGGGCCAAGCAGAACATTAAACAGAGGTGAATGAGATGCCACTGGGGGGCAGTATCATTTATTTATGTCACATGGGACCAGCATGATGGGATGAGTTCTACAGAATATCTTAAGTCATTCACACCTTGTAGCTGTTAAATGTCACACCTCTAGCAGCCTACTTATATTCTTATATTCCTGACTATTTTCTGAAAAATCAAGCTATAGAACATAAGCCAAACAAATATAAAGATACTGCAAACAGTAAATACTATTAAAAAGGTACAAACAGCAAAAATATCTAAGGTATGAAATCTTGTTTACAAGGACAGAAGTCAGAGCTTTCACAATCTTTATAACAATATTGTAATATAAAATCCAGAATATTTTTATCTGAATTTTTACAAACAACTTGTAATTTCTTGTATGGACTAGACATATTATCATCAGCAGTTTTCTTCAAAAGACTTGAGCTTTTACATAATGATATGGGAAGGTTTTTAGAATTGCCATTTTATTTTGGTAGGGTATCCATGGTGTTATAAAAATTAATTGATGAAGAGTATTGTACATCAGGCTGAGAACAGTATGACATGCTGACGAGTAATGCATTGAAGAAGGTGCCATCCAACTCACCTTTTGTGAATAAGGTTATTGTCCTCACTAATTAGGGGCAGTGTCTTGGAGAGGTATTAACAGCTGTTAATAAAACAGAGAAGCCAACCCCCCTGCATGGAAGATATGACCTTACACTATCACACACAGAGAAAATAGCCATGAAAACATTTGTCTTTAGTGCTATAAAATATCTCAGTGTCAGTCGGTGTAATCATCTTCAGCATATGAAAAAACATCCACAGTATTAGTGCAGAGGTAAACTATGCACCCCTGCTAATGGATTATGTATAGTGGCTGGCTTGTGTATTGGAAGCAGAGCACTGTGGTTTATAGCACAGTAGAAGAACTCTGAAAAACGGTGCTGCTTTTAGAATTATGTAAAGAGTAGGTATACTACAACTATATCCGGACTGAAGGAATTCAGGTGTAACATAACTGCAACTATATCCAGACTGAAGGAATTTGGGTATAACTTGTTACAACAGAAGGAATTCAAGTGTTACATAAAGCAACTATATCCAGACTGAAGGAATTCAGGTGTAATTTACTACAATTGAAGGAATTCAGGTGTTACTTACAGCAACTATATCCAGACTGAAGGAATTCAGGTGTTACTTACAGCAACTATATCCAGACTGAAGGAATTCAGGTGTAACTTACTGCAATTGAAGGAATTCAGGTGTTACTTACAGCAACTATATCCAGACTGAAGGAATTCAGGTGTAACTTACTGCAACTATATCCAGACTGAAGGATTTCAGGTGTAACATAACTATAATTATATCCAGACTGAAGGAATCCAGGTGGAATTTACTGCAACTATATCCAAACAGAAGGAATTCAGGTGAAACGTGTTAATCTCAAACTGACTTTCTCTAGTGTATTTAATATTGATATCTTTACCTACTAGCAACACTTTGCTCCTGAGGTTCTGAATATTGTTTATTTTTGGCACCTGTATAGCAGATACCTGTTATCTTGCAAATCTGTCCTTTGACTGGATATTGTCCACAGTTGTTACATATACAAGTGCAATGAACTCACTGCAGAGGTTAAACTGAAACATAAAATATGAGACCAGATTGGTACTGCTTGTTCATATACTTTTTCAATTTCCTTAATGAGTGTATAACCTACAGATCAATGAACAACGTACATTCTTTGTCATCCTTTTTCAGAACTATCTTATGCATGCCACATACGTTCTTTAATTGTAACATAATTTTTGACCTTATTCCCTTTTCAGGAAGGCTGTTATAATCATCTAATTCCCTTTCTGTAAAATATTAGATTCTTATATATGTTTCCTTTATGTCAATGTTGGCTGAGTAGTGAAAATGAAAGAAACTTCGACTGTGACCCAGATGACCACCTGGATTTCATAAGAGGATCAGATGCTGGTGGTGCCTATGGGTTGGATGAAAGTGAATGGTTAATGTTGTCTCTTCCACAGTGTGTGTGTGTATGTGGGGGTGGGGCAGGTGCAGCCTGACCTGTTATATGACTGTGCAATTATAGTCAGCAGACATATGATGCAGCATGTAGGGATGAAAGTTTCTGTGTCCACATGCTGTGCTGACACAGTAGACATATACTGGACTTTAGGTACACAGGTGCATGCAAATGTCCACCAAGCCATATTGTGAGAGTTATACAACCATTGAGGCTGTTGTGACAGGTTAGGCTAACTGGAAATCTTCACTGTCTTAACAGAGCAGAAATAAGCCCTTGCATACTTAGGGACCACCATGTACTTCTTCAGGCTGGGGATAATTAGGGTCCATCTGATCTACAACAGATGAATTTAGACCCTTACTCCAATGGGATGAGGAAGAACTCAGCAAAAGACTCAGTGGGAGACAAGCAGTTACATAGGAAAAGGAACCAAAATACCATCCTGTCTGCATGATTGACAGCTCCTCTGACTCAAGCTCAAGACTTATGGGGAGGAGGTTTGATGTCTACAGACAAAAGGAGAAAAATATGTAGGAAAATGGTTCCCTTATACCCTCCCCTGCCTCCTAAAACAAACACATATGCGCACATGCACACGCATGCACACACACACACGCACTCACACACACACACACACACACACACACACACACACACACACACACACACACACACACGCATGCGCACACACATGTACTCGCGCGCGCACACACACACACGCACACACACACACACACACACACACGCACGCACGCACGCACACACACACACACACACACACACACACACACACACACATTCTTGCTCATTTCTTCTGAAATGCTTCAGTGATGCTGTGCCTACAAAAACATGGTTTCCAAGCTGCATAAAATATATAATGGGGGTCTTACCACTTAAGTATGGCAGGGAGAATTACTTCCTGCTTTCTTCTGGTGGCATATCTTACTATACATTCTAATAATCCACCAGCCTTTCTTTCTGATTTCCTTTGTTCCTTATATATCTTTAGGAAGTGACTTAAAGCTTATCCCTAGATTTCTTGCCTAATTTGTTTTTGAAACTGCTTCTTCTTAGCTGTATAATGTGTTGTTGAGTTTTTTCCTCAGATTCCTTGTTTTTCTATTTTTGCAATTATTTAAGCTGTCAAGATTTAGACACTCCCCCATCCTGCCAATTCCCTTTTCTCTATTTACACACCTTCTTGTATATCAGCAGTGTTGCATAACTTTGTATCATTAACAACAGCACAACTGTTTTGTAACAAACCTTCTGCAGTGACATTTGAAAAGTAATTGAAAAAGGACTAGTTCCTTTACTGAAAATTGCAGATCCCTCATATTTACAGTTATCTCATCTGAAGGGCATTACAGAGTGTTTGCCAGTTTTATTTCAGAGGTATTGCAAACAAGCGTAGATGCATCTGTCAGAATATTAGCTACAAAGTATGTCTTTTTCATTTACATTCCACCGAAGGGCTATTTCAGAGGAACATGCTTTGTGTCTTCTAGGATGTTCTTCTGCTTGTGGTTAACTTTGCAGTTCATTATCATAGGGGAGTGCATTCAGCATTATGACATAAAGTGGGTAAATCAATGTGAATTAGGAGGGCTCCGACCTCCAGACTATACAAGAAAGAGTTCCAGCTGAAGTAATGAAAGGAAATTATATGATAAATCTCACTGAAGTTTTGTGAAATAAACCAGAAGGGGTGAAATCAGTCCCTGTCTCTCATGAACTGAACATTACAGGGAAATAAAAAGAGGATAGTGGAAGCAGCAAAGAAAAAAGAAATCAGATGCAAAATATTCAAGCTGATATAACAGAAACATCATGACTGATAATAAAGCTTTCAGGTTTCAGAGCATTAAAGATAACTGAGTTTTTTAGCAATGTTCTTTTATTCACATTTCTTTCTTTTCATAGTGCCAAAGTGAAATGGTCTTCTTGAGTTTAGACAACTAAGCAGACTGTCTTAGTATGTTTCCTGACCTTGATAGTGTCAGTTACTTCCACCTCCATGAAACAAAGAAGCTGTTGTTAAACTGTTAAAACTACTATTTGTCTCTGTCACTGGTGACATGAGTTTAAGGATGGACATGGTTTACTGGAAGAGATGGCCACTGGATGAAGTGGCCACCAACTAACTGGGTCTACTATGCTGGGAAGAAGGTGTGGAGCTTAATGCTGTGTGATCTGCACTACAAGACCAGGAACTTTGCAGGCTGCAACATGTGAAGGCACATCCTGTGTTCAATGAGTCATGTATGAAAACATGATTGCATATTATATCCTGTGTGAGGTTCTGCAAGTCACTGCAGAATGATGGCTTCCAGTGCCTCAACCATAGCTACTCATTTAAGTCCTTGTTCCCTCCATGGAGAAATGTGCAACCATAAGAATCTGGTCCCGAGAAGTGGAGCAAAGTCCAGTAAAGGACTGCATCCTGGATCAACAGATGATGGTCTATGGGGTACTCAGGCAGGAGTTGTGAGCTAGGAAAAAAGTGTTTAGCAGTGATCAGGTGGGGATGGGGTACATAACACTAAATAAAATTGTTGCATAGCTGCAATAATCCATATCACAGAGTATGCATTATGAAGAGATTTCCTCCTGGCTAAGTGCTTGATCCTTTGGATTTCACCTTCAGTGCTAGATCGTGGCAGTTAGGAATACGTCACTGTAGTCATAACTCAGTTATAGATTATTATTGGTGCCTAGCGTAAAGCTCTGTATTAAAGACAGATATTGATGACTTCTCTCTAACTTTTCAAGAGTTACAGAGACTCATACATTGACAACAAAGCAAGACCACTTGGCAGGACCATTTTTTTGTTCTGTTTCCTGCTGATTTAAGACTTGCAAGGTAATATTGCATCTACATTCGTTTTATTGAAATTTTTAACACAGCAGCCATTACAACAAAAACAGAACTTATTAACAAAGCTGTAATATAATATATGTTTACAGAGAAATTATATTAGTAAACAATATCAAAACTATCATCCTCTGAGGCGTCAACATTGATTGTCAAAAAATATTAACCAACTCCACAGACCTTAACATCAATCTCCAAGGTTTCACCCAACTCATTACAACACCACTTGCCATAATAAAAATAACAATAATAGTTCCACCGTTGATTGGATCTTTACCTCTGATCCAAACCTATACCAAAACTCAGGTACACTCTCTGACTCCCTGAGTGACCAACTGCCCATCTTTGTACATAGACACTCACTACATATATTCAAGGCCCATCTTTACACAGACCACCATAACTTCTCTTCCTTCGATGTCCAAACATTTAATAATAGGGTCATATCTATAAACTGGTCCAGGCTCAAAAACCTTCCTCTCAATGATGCAGTTCTAGATTTCAGCCATACTTTCCTTGATATCCTTAATATCCTAACTACACTAAGGAAAGTAAGGATTAAACAACTTGTACTCCTTGGCTCTCAAAGGACACTCTCTCACTTATGAACAATCACGATAGCACCTGGACACATTGGTTAAAAACTAAATCTACTGTGGTACTCCAAAAATATAAAGACCTCAGAAATCTCACAAAAAAGCATATCAACAAAGACAAAAAAAATTTCTACTATGTGGCCCAATTCACCCACAACTCTAATCCTAAAAAATTCTGGTCTATTATCAACAAGATCCTACACCCCGGAAGACCCACTACCCCAAACCCCTATCTCAACAATACTCCGAAAGAAACTGCCACTCTACTAAACTATTATTTCATTGAATCTATTTGCATACTAACTCAAACAGACCAAAGTAAATATCTTCTAACTACCACTCCTAACACTACAATTACCATCCCCTTTTCTCTAAATCCTGTCCCCACTGCGTATATAAAATCTCTGCTACTAAAACTAAAACCATGCTCCACCTTGGCTTATAACCTCTGCCCCTCTTTCTCAAACTCACAGCGCACTGGATAGCATTACCTGTTTCTATACTTGTAAATAAGATTCAAGAATCTACTGTCCCTAACATCTGGAAATCCTACTGCACCATACCATTACACAAAGGAGGTAACTCCACCAATCCATCAAATTATAGACCCATAGCCATTCTCTCACCACTCTAAAATTCTAGAAAAATGTATACACAGACAGCTTCTGAACTATCTACTTGATAAAAGCCTTCTGACCCCTACTCAACATGGCTTCATGCCAAACCATAACACATCCACCACCCTTCTGTTTTTCACACATACTGTTCAAGGAAACAACAAAATAATAGTATAACTGGCACCACGATGTGAAGGTAAAACAAACTTTAATCAAAAATTGCGATTTTTGATTAATGTTTGTTTTTCCCTCATATTGTGGTGCCAGTTATACTATTATTTTGTTGTTTCCTTGAACAGTTTTTAGTTTCCGGCTTTATCTGCGTTAGTGGTAATTTTTTTTTTTTCACACATACTGTCCCAGAGGCCAGAGACAAAAAACTACTAGTGTTATGCCTTTTCCTTGACCTGTGAAAAGCTTTTGACACCATCTTTCACTCTAAACTTCTAATTAAACTAGCTGATTTCAACCTCTCCTCCTCTGTTATACTCTGGTTCTCTAACTACCTTTCAAATAGACTACAGTCAGTCAGATGGTTTTCTACCTGCTCCCCTTTCTTACCCATCCAGACCAGCGTCACCTAGGGCTCTGTTCTAGGACCTCTTCTTTTTAACATCTTCACAAACAACCTCCACTCTTCATGTACCTCCTCCCTGATACAATACGCAGAAGACTCTACCCTTATCTCCTGCTCTGATGACATCTCTCATCTTCACTCAATCACTTAAAACATATTTTACAACATTGAACAATGGCTGACAGATAACCAGCTAATCTTAATCCCCCCAAAAAAAACAAACTCCTCCTTTTCCTCCCCAAATCTCTCTTGCACCGTAAAACCACCTTTACCATCTCCTCACATGACAACACCCTTATCAAAGCAAATTCTTACACTAAACCTCTGGGAATTATAATTGATGACCAATTAAAATTTGACCTCCATATTCAACAAAGTATAAAAAGACAAATCAAAAATGGGTCTACTATATAGAAACAAAAAATTCCTAGTCTCTAACTCCAAACCCTCCATGGCTCAGGCTTTTCTCCTACTTTGTCTTCTATACAGCTATCCTATACTCACATCCCTACAATCTACCCTAATATTCAAATTGGAACAAACTTATAACAACATTGTTTGATTTGCCAGCAATCTACCATATAAATCCCATTGCTGCCTTGCCTTAAAACAGCTTCAGTGGCTTTAGTTTGCCCAGCTTCTTCTTCTAACTCAGGTGCAGTTCATTCACTCTTTACTTAACAAACCTTCAGTATGTCCCACTCTCTCCTCTCTCATATCCCGCTACACCCCCCCTTAACTCTGATCAACACCTTCTTAATATTTATACAACCAACAAATCCATTGGTAAACTTCTATATAAAAGCACAGTGTCCCAAACCTGGAACAACCTCCCACCAAATATTCGCAACATCAAATGTACAACCCATTATACAACTGAACTTAAAAACGACCTTCTTAACTCATTACAGCTGAGTGCACCTCCAGGCATTTCTGCAGTTACCTCCTACTGACACCTGTAGGTGTCAAATATTGCTTGTTCCTGTTTACATTAATAATTCAAAATGATACAACATACAAGGTATCAGAAGATTTCATCTTAAAGCAAACATGATGGCAAACACAACTGTATTGATATTTGACCTCTGTCTACTGAAGCTAAAGAGATATTAAATATTATTTGTGTACTGTTTAAATGTATTGTAATAATTTTCTTATTTCTTTAAACATGTCAAGATTTAGGTAACAGAGGCAGAACTGCATAGCCTCGTATGAAAGTTCACAGCTGTATGAAGAAAATCCTGCTGGCAGTATGTCTTGATTGAATGGTTACTGAGATATCATAAACTGTTTATACATTACAGGATTAATATTCACTGCCTTTATGTTGGCTTACAAAATCCACTTTAAAGCATCAAACTGAGTGAGTGCCATTAATGTAAAGATAAATGTATCATGAATAGTTTGCCATTTACAGTTTTCTAGCAACACCTGTGGTTCCAGAGATATGAACATTTGTTTGAACTGTAAGGTGATAACTTTTTTTAAGGCTCAAGCCACACCCATTAGAAGTTAAAAGAACACAGTCCAAAGAGCTGCTTTGGAGGGAATGAGTTAATTTTGGCTCCTGCCCATGCTAGGACCCTACTTAATACCCCCACCTCTCTATTATACTCTTTACTCTCAATCTTCAGGTTCCATGACTTAAACTGTTCTGTAATTGTAACACTATTCATACATTTATTACCAGTCTAGCTCTTATAGCGTAATTCCTATAATTTACTCGCAGAAACCTAATTCTGTATCTCATTCAGCTTTTTATTTCTGTATTTAATTTCTCGTATGACTACTGTAGAGTTACTATGTGCAATGATATAGCTATGTAATTCTTCTTGCTTTTAAATGCCATTGTCTCTTGCCAATGAATGTATGATATAACTTTGTAATATTCTTGTTCTGTGATTCCATGCTCATCAAGGGTGTGTGTGTGTGTGTGTGTGTGTGTGTGTGTGTGTGTGTGTGTGTGTGTGTGTGTGTGTGTGTGCGTGTGTGTGTGTGTGTATATATATATATATATATATATATATATATATATATATATATATATATATATATATATATATTTTTTTTTTTTTTACTTGAGCTTTTCTCCTAGGCTCTCCACTGAAAATGGGCCTTTGGCTCAGATGGACTAACCCGGTTAACAAATGACTGATAAATAAATAAATAAATATAAGAAAACATTAGACCTATATTAAATCTATATCACAATTTTTTTCTAACCATATACACAATAGCCTTAAAAGTTTTAGAAATGTTTGTTTTTTATCATTCCAACCTTAAAAACTAGATATCCCTTTACTTCTCTTTTGTGCAAATATGGTGTTTATAAAAGGCTCAGATTTTGATCCGATGATAAAATGAAAAAAAAATATATTGGTTTAATTTTTACAAACAATTAAAATAAGAGAGATTGGTAATATAATAAATAAATAAATGATATTCCTTGGCATTGAAAGATTATTTATACATACAAAGTGCAACAAACTTTTCAGAGAAGTAGCTAGCTAAATTGGCATCCTGGGAAGTTCCTGGACTGGCAACCCTTCTACATAAAGCATAAAAGCTAAGGATCAAAAACTAAAAAAAAAAAAAAAAAAAAAACTCCTCTCTCCAAAGTTAGATGCAAAAACGTTGCTATTCCACTCTAATAATTACAAGTCATAATAATATTTTGTAAGTAATCCACTTCCACGATGCAGATTAGGACAGCTAATTGTCTCACACTTCTGGCAGCTTGTGCCAGAATGGCCAACCCCTTCAACCAGCCCTAGCTAAGGTTCTGCAACTTTTTAACACTGAATGTACAAGGCCTTAAATCAACTGATAAAAGAACTATTTCCATATTTCTTAGACTATAGGTAGTATTCACTGTTGTGCAAGTGCACAGTGTGTGTGTGTGCTAGTTGTGCACAACTGCAAGGGCAAGTGAAATGCGATTCACAGATATAAGCTGCACTTACATACAGCCATAGGAAAGTCAAGAAGAACTTCACAGGCAAGTGAATAGATAATGTAATTCAAATTAGAAATATGTGCAAAAGATGTGACTAAACTATTTACTTTGGTATTAGTCCCACCTTTTGTGATTCATAGTGGCATTGTACAATGTAAGTGTGAGGTGCATAGTTACCTTACAAAAAGTGAATCCATGCCTTTTACAGTTACTTTGTAATTAATGAAGATCTCTGTTTTGCTACTAGAATTACTTCTTTCTTCTGTGAGCAGCCTCTATTGACTTCCATCATACTTCAACCACCTATGTGCAGTGGCACTCAGCAGCCTTGGAGGAAGAGGAGGAGAAGATACAGACAAAGGGCTACCCTTTGCAACTTTGAGGAGAAGGAACTGCTTGATCAGTTTAGAGTTGATTGGGAGATTACAAAGGCTTTGATGCCCCACAAACCGGAACTTGGTGAATGTGTGATCTTCCAGTTCCTGTGGGTGCCAAGGTATGCAAAACCCTCACCATGCTTCTGACAGGAACCTTTCAGAAACAGACTGAAGACAAGTTGGGAATCTCACCAAACGCTGACCCAGTGATACTGCAGCTGTTCCTCAATATACTCTTGGCCCATATAGCACATTTTCCTGCAGTGTTTGGTAAGACAGAGTGCACCCATGTAGTTATTAGGGCTCTAAATGGACCAGAGGTGCCATGATAGGAAGGGTTATATTCCATCAGCTGACAGATTGTGTGTGATGCACATGGCTGTATTACACATATAACACACACATTCACTTTATTGCCACTTCCTGTACATTAGGATACTACACAAACACCTTGTAGACAAGTGCGGCCTACATAGTATGATTTCTATAACTGTTTCTGCAAATATTAATCACGGTTTCATTTAGTAAACCTGCCATCTTCATGTGTCCCCTCTCTGTTATGTTTTCCAGGAGACATAGGCTACCTACTTGAACCCTGGTTAATGAATCCAGTCCATAACCCACAGGAAGCAGCAGATAGATGTAGTAACTCTGCCTTGTTAGATACATGGATAGTCATTGAATAAGTGCTTTCCCTGCTGAAAGCCCATTTCCACTACCAGCACAAGTCAGGGAGAAGGGCCCTTCAATATGCCCTAGCTACTGTGTGCAGGATGTTCACAGCTTGGTACATTCTCCAAAATATAATTATGTGTCAGTCTGGGGCACAACTGCCACAAGTAATGACCAATGGTGTACATGCATCCACCTCTGTTGTTTGCTCCATGTGACAATTGCAATAGTGGCCAGCATGCCAACACTTTTGGCAGACTTGTGCAAGGTGCACAGCATCACAAGCAAAATGGCAGCATTTGGTGCACAACTATGGGCCATGACATTCCTATGTGACAGCATAAAGTTACAAAGCTAATACTTGGTGCATGCAGTGTTACCTGCAGGCTACACTGAATGTTGCATGGTCATTTCACACTGCATTAAACATTTTTTTCACACAGAATACACAAACTCATAGTTGATATGGTCATGGCCATCATTATTTGTATAGTGTTCAGTGGGCAGTGCCACAAGTGCTAATTGTAACAACATGAGGTGAAGTTTAGAAAGTGGCAAGGGAGGCGTAATAATGTATAGACAGGCAGTATCATTTTTCTGTTGATTCACGCTGAAGAATTGTTTGTTGTGATGGTGTCATAATGAAAGTAGTTTAAACTGTTAATCACATTTCATTCTTATTGCAGCCATGAATTGTTAATAATATATCATTGCTATCATAATCATGAATGATGCAATGTCTCACCTCCCTTAATTGACTTTTTAATTTATTTCCCCTTTTTTCAACATGTTACACAGGTATGTGCAAATGTTGTCATTCCTCACCTAGCTGGTTTGTTCGTATGTGTGCGTGTGTTTGTTCCACCAATACTTGGGATTGTTGTTGGCTGAGGTGTGTATTACACAATCTGTAAAGCTGTGATTGGTGGTCAAATCTGAATTGTGTTATGCACAATGTCCTCTAATGATAGTGTAAGGGATGGTCCACTAGATCGTCAGCATGTAAGCTTGATACTGAATTGCTATGATGAGGAGATCTACTAGATGCAGGGAAGACCTTGACATTGACAGAACAGTAGTGTGTGACCTAGATATTATATCAGAGGTCCTACCATATGATATTGAAGTCTGATAATGCCTAACTGCCTTACACTTGAGTGAATCCACAACCATGCAGCACTTTGCTCGACCTACTCATCCACCATGCATGTGAACCCAGCCCTGACCATGTCCATCACTGTCAGGAATTTGTGTCTGGTAACTCTTCATCAGTGTACAGACAAATGCTGACATGGAAGCCATGTTAGCCACCATGCTCTGTGGGAGGATCATCGTGATATTGTCACTGGTCTCCCCCAATCCTATGTACTGGGGAGTTGCCTCATATATACCCTGCATCAATCTAACCATCCCTGCTTGACTCTCAGTGGCAGTAACATGTATCTGAACTATTTCACAACATATTTGCTGCTGTGTAGACAAAGTTTTCGTGTCTCTGATGCCAGCTGTGATTAATGCCTTTGCTTGACACCCGTGTGTGGTTTGTACAGTGGGGAATGGAGTCACACACATTATTGTGTTTTCTTCCTGAGATTCGGCCTAACCACAAGAAATAAGTGTTGAACTATGATATGCCTCTCCCCTTCTGATAATGCCATTTCTTCATGAATCTGCATCATGGATTGTTGAACTGTCAACTTATTTTGGTGGAGGGGACCCAACCTGCAGTACTCTTTGTCGCTGTGTGCCACTGTCTTTAAGTTGTCTTATGACTAAGTGAGTAATGGTATCATCATCAACAGCCATTTTGTTGTCAACATCAGACTGCTGTGCTCCACTGGTGAAAAAATATATAAGCATTTGAAAAAGTATCCTTTTTAAAACCTGCAAAAGGATACAACATGTTGGAATGAGTGAAGACTATGTGCTGTCTGCTCCTACTGTGCTACTGATGATAATGATGATTACTTGCCCAAATACAATGTACTGCATGGCAGCACTGACTTTCTGTGCCACGCACGTGTGTGTGTGTGTGTGTGTGTGTGTGTGTGTGTGTGTGTGTGTGTGTGTGTGTGTGTGTGTGTGTGTGTGTATGATGAAGGTATATCAAGCTGCTGGTATACACACCACCTTGAATGAACTCAATGACATCATCTTCTGCATCAGAGTCACGCCCTCATACAGACAGCAGATACTCCTCATCAGGTGTTAAACCTTGGACAGTGGAAGGCCCTCTGCCTGTGAAGCTATGTGAAATTGCATTCTGTCTTGCCTTACTCCTGGCATAGAATACTATCTTAGTAGTTTTCATCTTGCACTCTGAAAAAAATACAGTTCCTTCCCCTGTTTCATTTATGTCAGCCAGTACTTGATTCCACACGTTTAGCTCACTGCCTGTCTTAGACCTCCTTTTCAAAAAGCACATTTTTACATATGTCTTAAGTGCATCCATGAAGATATGGGTTTCCTCAGCAGAGAAGTAACTTATCTTTTGCCTTGCTCCCTGATGCTAAAAAATGTTTTCCCTAAAAATATCAAATGTGGAAATTAGTACTTTAAAACCAGTCATGAGTGTATTGAAGCAGATCATAAACCTCTATCAAACAATACTATGATTAAGCAGTACTTTAAACTATTATGCTGTTAACGCTGCAGATATTTGTATATTTGTCTATGTTTTGCCCTAGGAGAGAGCAGAAAGTGTGTAATTGTGGTGCAATGCGGGCATATAATGGTGTGTGTGTGTGTGTGTGTGTGTGTGTGTGTGTGTGTGTGTGTGTGTGTGTGTGTGTGTGTGTGTGTGTGTGCAGGTGTGTAGGGGGGAATAAGTGTTCTGCTTGGTATGTGTTACATTATAACCTTTTTCCAGTGCAATTATTGATACTCAAAAACATTGGTCTTTAATTACCATTACTGGTGCAATAGGTAATATAGTAGGAACAAAGATAACAATACATTCAAATGTATTTTAGGCACAGTTTTATTTTTTTTATTTTAAATGTAATAATATAGACATTAGAATGATCAAATATAACTATATATTAATATATAATTGTAATCTGTAATCACTCATCACTTTTATAATATAATATGTGCTAGAAAGGAACAGTATTTATGAGCATGTATTTTTATTTTATTACTTATAGTATTAATTCAATCTAAATTTATTTTAAATATCTTCTGCTTGATTACTGACAGCTCACATCATAAAATGCCATGAATGAGTATGCAGCTTGGTCTTGTCCATTACTGTTACCAGAAACCAGAAGCTGTAACATGTAAGTGGCTTGATTTCTATGTACAGCATATGAAATAGATATGTTTACTTAGTAATATCATTGTATTTCACAGGTAAATAATTTCCATAACAGACGCAGAGCTTACCAATATTTTACAAGCTGTTCCTGAAGATTTTACAATAAACAGCAATAATATGAAACCATTCCTACTATTCTGCTTCTAACTTTAGTTATTTTAAAGTACTGACTTTAATTCTGGAGCTTATCCTACTGACTGATGAAGCTTGAACTCTCAATTTTCGACTGCCTCAGCTTCGACCTGCCTACGATTGGAGTTCCTCTATATGAAATCACTGTCAGTGAGTTGTGCCAGAAGTGATTTCCTTTCTGAGGAAATTTTCCTCTTTTTCAAGTAAGTGCAGCCTTGTAGTTGGTAAATATAAGTTTGAGTTGGTGGTAATTCAGGTGGATGAAAAAGACTCCAAAGCACCTGCTGAAATGAGTAAGGGGCTTCTCTTTACATATAAACAAAAGATCCAAAGATCACAGGAGACTGAAAAAAAAAACTGTTCCATAATTCCATTTATAAATAAATTAAATTTGTAAATACTCTCATAGTAAAATGAATTACACATAAAAGAAATGTCCTCAATCTTTTTGCCATAACAATTTTCTCATATCAAACAGCAATCCCAAATCTTATTATAAAGCAGTTCTTTACCTTGAGCAATCCAAAGAGACCATAATTCACTCAATACAAACGTATAAACATCCTAAAACCTTACATCAGATTAGATATAGCAACTGTACAAAATTATTGGTTTTGTTATTAGATATCGGTATTTGACAATATATACTTCAATAACTGTTTCAAAAACAATTGAATTATTTTGCATTCTATGAATGCATGATCTGTAGTTTCATTTTGTACCTCAGCTACTCCCTTAAATCTTTCTCTTCTGCATTGTATACTCTTTTTTATGGTAATAAGCATCAATAATACATTCATATTGTAGCTTTCTGTTCCTACTTCCACATGATAAGCCTGTCTTGTGTGAAATCATTTTATGTACATACTCCCAAGTTATATAATGTAAGACTTTTTTTTCTTTTCCTTAAAGTCATTATTTCCCAAACGTCTTTATACAATATTAATAGCATGATGTTTTATAAGCTTTTCATTTTTCAGCTGTTAACAATGTACTTTATATTAAGCAATTTATGTTAGTGATTTGATTTTTTGATGCAATTATTTAAAGACCGGAAGTGACGTGGTACTGTATTCAGATGAAGTTCTGTTATTAAAATTGGAACAAAAGTGCTTAATCTTTGATTGTCTTGTTTCTTCTATTCAACGGCTTTTTATTTTATTACTGTGTTACTTTATTCCCTGTGGGAGTTGTGGTGAGTGATAGTATGCATTAATCCTATACCCCGTTATATTAACAATACTTGGTATTGGGCCTATAATTTGTAAACAGCCCAAAGGTAAACTTTATCCACTACTGGCCAGATGCATTTTCTTTGAATGTGGGTTTCAATGCTCTTTCATGAATGTGAGTTTTAAGGGCAGAGAAGTTTTAATGCTAAGTCTGTTTTCGTTGTGAGACTGTATTGCTTTGTTTAGCAAATCCCTATCAGTGTTTGTGCTATAAAATTTGAAATGAAAGTTTTGAATTAAATCCAAATTATCATCGTAGAAGTAAAGCAGAAAAAACTATGCACACTGAGATGTTTAAACACTGTTTATGGCAACTGGGGAGAAGTACCCAAGTAATGAGATACTGGAATGGCTGTGGGGGGAGGGGGGCTATGTATGCCTAAGGTCCCATTTGACCCTGATCCAGCTCTGACCATAAGAGCTTGCAACTCAGATACTCTTTTTGCAAAGGACAGAGCAAGCAGCAAAACTGTTTTTTCATGTTAAGAAGCTGAGGTCAGCTAGATGAGCCGGTTCCAATGAAGCAAGTATTAGCTTCTGTATTACAAAATTAAAATTCCCATGTAGGAGCTACTGATTTTTTTGGAGGTCTCTTAAGGAATACTCCTTTCAAAAGCACGTTAACATGGGAATGCCTTAAAAGAGGGGATCCATGGGCAGACATGTTGAAATAGCTGACAAATTAACCTCGTTAGAGGAGTAAGACAGGTCACAGCAAAGTAACTCACACAAACATTGTAAAAACAGAAAAATACTAACCCTGAATGGGTGCCGCTTATGTTGTTGGCAACAATTAAAAAACCTTATCCATTTGCTGATATAAGATTTTCTAGTAGTAAGCCTTGTTGCCTTCATTAGAACCTGCTGCACATCCTCAGTAAAGATATTAAGACCCTATCAAACAGGCAAGGCAGTCAGCTGAAGTTGTTTTGGATCATGATGTATCAAACACCCTTGATCTTGTGTGAGTATATCCAGTCTGTGAGGAAGCTTGTGTAATTGCCCCTGGCCAATTTCAAAGAAGGAAGAACCACTGTTGCCTGGGCCAGAAGGGGGTCACCATAATGATCTTGGAGATTCCTTCTAAATCTTCAGAAGTACCCTGGATATTAGTGGAAAGAGTGGAAAAGCATACAGGAACATTACTCCACAAGGAAAACAAAAGATATCTGTTTTCCGGGCTTTTTTGCATTGAGTCCTAAAATGGAATTTTGCCAGTTGATTGTTCAGAGAGAAGGCAAAAAGTTTGACTTGAAGAACTCCACACAGCTTGATCAAATCTTGGAAGACCACTGATTTTGTTTCCATTTGTGATGGTCTGCCTTTGTCCTGCTCAGCCTATCTACCACATAGTTTTACTCTAACTGAATGTAGGAATCCTGTACAGTGAGATTGTGCTGAAAAATTATATCCCATGATAACATGGCTAGTCTGCCAAGGGGTTGAGACCTCCCCATTCCTTGTTTATATACTACATCACAGTGATATTGTCTTAACAACATGAAGTCAACCAAAGGTGATTCAGAGAGTTGAGTGCCTTGATAAGAGCAAGCACCTCTTTTATGTTTATGTGCTTGTGTCTATCTTTCCTGTCCCAGAGACCCTGCACTTGTATCCCCCTTGACACTGCTCCCCAAACAAAGTCCATGGCATCTGTGGTGATTCATTGCTTTGGAGCAGGACCGAAGGGTATACCTGTATTCAAGGATATTTTAGGTCTCCACCAAATGATTTCTCTTCAAACAAATCCCAGAACTGGAATCTACAAAGATAATGGGTGTTGGTGCTGGGACTAAAGAGATTTCAGATACCACTGCATCTTTCTCATGTGGAGTCTTGCTAGGGGCATCATGACAATCATAGATGCCACAAGACCCAAAATTCGGAGGCATTCCCTCACAGTGATCAAAGTCTGGGTGAAACCCCCCCTAGAATAGAAGTAATATAGATCTAGTTTTCCCTGTAAAAGTAAAACTCTTTGTACTGCGGCATTGAGTAGGTACCCCAGGAACACAATCTTTAGTAATGAAGTCAAAAAACACTTTTGAATGTTCCCTTGAAATCCCAGCTTACACAGGAGATCTCTCACCCAAATGAGAGATTCCTGACACTGAAAAAAAACTCTGCAAAGATAACCAAGTTGTCTAAATATGGAAACGTGGATACACTGTAGCCTGCAATGGGCTATAACTGGAGCTAGACACTTAGTGAACAACGAGTTGTGTGAACAACTAGTGAGCAACGGATAGCCCAAAGGGTAAGGCAGAAAACTGTTAATGTGATGCAGACACATAAAACCTTAAGAAAAATCTAAGTCTAGATGGATAGAAATGTGAAGATAAACATCTTTTACATCTGCGTTTAACAAAAACTCAAACTAAGAAGAAGGGACCACAGGTTGTGAAGTAAAAGCATTTTGAACCTGGACACTATTGCAAACTGGTTTAGGAAACAAAGGTCCAGAACTGGTCTCTAGGCATTTTATTTCTTTGGCACCAGAAACATTCTTGAATAAAAACTCTTCCCAACTGGGGAGGAGGAACTGTATTTGTTCTGTTACCCCCTGAGAAGGTATGTGTTGTAGGTCAGGAGGGAACAGATGGGTTTGGTCTGGTGGATGTGGAATAATTCTCCAGAAAGGAAGCATTTGTTTCAACTGCTATCTGTAACCCAGATGAATTAGTCTCAGAACCCATTCATCAGAAACAATCTATAGCCAGAGAGACAGAAATGGCGATTCAGACTTTCTGTAAGGGATATGGGGGGTGGTGGTGGGGCCCTTACATAGCCATTTTGAATTATTTGACTGTCATTTGTTTTTGGGGGGGTTTGTGCTTTCTTTTTGAAACCTCTCTGCCATAATTTTTAATGTCTACCTACCAGCATTTTACCGAGACTGTTAGCTTTGCTTCTTGCCAGATTGGACAAGTGAGCAGAATATAAAGAAACACACAATCACCAGCACTTCGCCACTTCACCAGTATTTCTTCTTTATTTTAAATAGTGATCTGGTACCTCGGCCTTTTGCCTTTATGGATCACACTACATTCACATTTTAGCAAATATATATACACACACATATACTCTAATTAACAAAGCCAACTGGCATTAATTAATTCCTATTAAACATTTAAAGTGATACATTCATATTATTTTTTCACATATAATACATCATTTATATTTCACTACAAAGTTATATAAATAAAACAGTATAAATATAAATATAAATATAAATTAAATATATGGAATATTGAGCAACACGATAATCATTAATTATTAAATACCCAATTCATGATTCAGACCAAGGGGCTTTAGGGTCTTAAACTTCAAGATCATTCTAGTTTCTAACTCAAGCAGTTTACTTATATGGTCGCCCCCCCTCTCTTTGAAAAAGGCTTACCTAATACACAAGATTTTAGACTACTAGGAGAACCACCATGTTTTACAAAAAAGTGTTGTGCAACAGGGTTGAATTCACTATGGTTTCTGATATCTTTTAAGTGTTCTAGAACCCGAGTTCTGACCATAAGTTTAGTCTGTCCTATGTACCACATATCAGCACAAGAACAACCCAGAATATATACCACCCCTATCGATCTGCAGTTAAAGTATAGTCTAGGGACAAATGTTATACATTAATGACATTCAAATTCTTAACCCTGTCACATATACTACAACGACCACATGGAAAGGTGCCAGAAGGTAAATGATTAATATTATTCCCTTTCACAAAATTATGATTTAGCAATTCCTTTAAATTCTTCCCCCTCTTAAAAGAGAAGGTAATGTGTTTCGGGAGCAAATTACCAATATTTTCATCCTCACTGACAATATGCCAATATTTTCTCACTATTTTAGTTAATTCCTTTGAAAAAGGAGAAAATCTTGTAATATAAAAAAGCTTTTTTTCATCATCAGTATACCTTATATCATACATTTTATCTTCAAATTTCTTATTCATATTTGATGCATAGAATAGTTCATGTGGACCATCATAATGGTCCCCCAGTACTTTATATTTGCATCTCAAAAGGTGAGTTTCATCATAACCTCTTTCACTTAACCTTAGCAAAACCTTATCCAGCTTATTAACTCTTTCATTCCCATCACTAGTGTGATAATAAATTATTTTAAATTCACCAAATGGTAGTGAATTTAGTAAGTGTCCAGGGTGCATACTAGTGGCATGTAAAAACATATTCACTGAAGTTGATTTTCTAAATGGCCTAAAGCCAATTAATTCTCCAACATTATATAGGGTTACATCCAAAAAATTAATATATTCCCTATTTAATTCATAAGAAAAGGTTAAACCATGTTCATTATTATCAAGGGTCTCAAAAAAAACCAAAAAGTCATTAACATCACCCTTACAAATGAAAAAAAGATCGTCTATAAAACGCTTATACAATATGACATTATTCTTAAAAAACAGGGTAGGGTAAATAAATTTCTTCTCAAAGAATCCCATGTATATAATAACATATGAGGGCGCAAAAGCAGCCCCCAAAGCCGTACCCTTTAACTGCAGAAAAAAATCATTATTAAAAGAAAAATAATTATGAGTTAAACAAAATTCAAGTAAATTAATCAAAAAGGTGGTTCTGGGTCCATCACCCATCATTTCCATAATAGATTCCAAACCCCATCTCAGACTAATATTCATATAAAGGGATTTTACATCAATAGTAACCTAGTAGTAGTCATTTTGCCATCTAATCTGAGACACTTCATTTAACAAATCCTGAGTGTTGGAAATATGTGCTACAACCTCCTTTAAATGTACTTTCAAGTGGAAATCCAAAAACATATTAACATGTCATTACTTAAAAATGAACCAACCCCTGACACAATAGGTCTACCCGGGGGTTTACTCAAACATTTATGTATTTTAGGCAAAGCATAGAAAATGGGGGTTTTAGGTTTCTTAATATACAATCTACCTATATCCTTATGATCAAAAAAACCCAGATGTTCTCCTCTTTCTAATAAAGTAAATAGTTCATCATTATATTCCACTAATGGGTCCTTTATTAAATGTTTATTCTCATCTGCATTGTTCAGCAAATCAACCACCATTTCCCAATAGTTTTGTTTATTTAAAATGACCCAGTTACCTCCTTTGTCAGCACACTTAAAAATAAACTCAGTTTTTTTGTTTTTCAATGCTTTTCAAAGCAAGCCATTCATTTTTGTTTAAATTATAATATTTCTTTTGCTTTAAAAATTCAGTAAGTGTCACTGATATTCCTTTAAACAAAACTTTCACAAATACAGAGATGGCAGGCACCATAATATTAGGTACAAATTTCTTATCAGTTGCCAAAGAGGGTAGTGTTAACTTTCCATATCCAGTTTGGTAACAACTAGAATTATCTATTATTTCATCCGAACAAGAGAATTCAACATCATCATAGTCATAAATTGACATATTTAGTAAATCCTCATCAAATTCATTATTAGAACTGTCTGAATGAACATTCTCAGCAGACATAACAGCATTTTTCTGAAAGAAAACTTTCAAATACAATTTCCTACTGAATGCCTTTAATTCTAAATACAAATCAGCAAAGGAAGGGAAATATGTAGGCACAAATGTATTGCCCTTTAGTAATACATCTTTCATATCATTTGTGAGATTCAAGTCAGATAGATTCACAACATACAAAGTCTGTTCATTGTACTCACTTGATTCTTTATTACTTAAAGCGATTTCTTCCCTTTCTGCCATTTCTCCCCTGGCTAGATTTATTTGCCTGAAAGGAGTGTTCATTAGTCAGAGAGACTGAAGTGCCACTGGCACCCTCAGCCTCCAAATTTATAGAAGCTGAAGAATCAGTAAATGTAACATTTTTTGAAACATACTTTGTTACATTTTGTTCCGCTGATGACGCTGACATACTCCGCCACTTCTGATAGCCGCTTCTAACCTTTGACATACTGTGTTGGTTCACGCTGCCAAGAAAAAAAAATCCCAGTCTCATAATCTTTTAAGTCCCTTATTAGCTTGTTTCTTTTGCGCTGGATAATAACAGTCTCTAATTTAGAGATCTTTTCATCTATTTTAGATATCTGCACTCTATAACAGGACTCCTCCACCACCTCGTCCTGTAGGTGCAAGATATCTGCTTTCAATTTATCATGCCCTCTCATATTTCGCTTGACCAAAGTACGGAGCCAATTCAGAGTACATTCAAGAGAGGCTTGCTTCCACTCCTCAAAGAGATCATTCTCCTCTTCCAAAAATTAAATGATGTACTGTGATCCATGAAAGGGCGAGGCCGAGGTACCAGATCGCTATTTAAACTTTCTCATTGTAAACAATGGCTCATTCTGGAAATAGTGTCAGAGAAAGAAAAGCCTTGATGGGGAGATTCAGATATCCTCTTCTCTGAATCTGAATCAGAATTATGAGGCAAAAAACTACGTCTCATCACAATCGTATCCAGATTCAATATCTTGAATCTCTTCAGAAAGAGAGGAATCCCTTTTTCTTTTACCAAAAAACAACTGATAAGAAGGGCCAGTAGCCTGTTCAACACCTTGATCCAGACTTAGTAAAGCACCCCTTTTCACTGAAACTAGAGCAGAAGAATATACATTTAATTTTATACTTGTTTATTATAAGAAAGATAGGACAAACAGGGTTATCAATGGCTGCAATAGCTTCCCCGGTGATGGACACAACATTCTGGCTAAGCAGAGGCACCTCCCATTCCGTTTCTCCTGACACAGACAAAAGTAGCTCTTCCATGCCCACTAAGGGGATTCCAACAGCCACAGAACACATGGTTAACCCCTGGTCCATAGCGGCTGTATGGGTACACCAGAGGGATACAGAGAAACAGATCACTGGTGTGAGAAACCAGCTTTGGTCTCAGTAGAGTAACCCACTTGCAGCTGAGGAAAATTGCTAGCTTGCTGTGGTGGCAAAGGCAGTTTAGTTAACATTTTCTTTTTGTGCTGGAAGAAGGACTGACCATGGGACCAGTAGTTTGTTCCATGGTCAAGCTGAAAATGACGCTTCTTTCCTGCAGAAAATAAGCTGCACAAACTAGTCAAATTTTAAAAGTCATAAAAATTCACTTATCCCAATAAAAACATAGTAAAAAGCACTCTAACACACTGTACTAAAAAGTAATTTAAACAGAAAGAGAAAAAATGGTTTTAGGATGTTTAAATTATCTCCCGTTCAAAAGTACAGCACTTCCTGTTCAGCATGTTCCATAGTGACTAAACTATCATTCTCCAATCTTTTCATCATTTGACTCCTTGAAAATGCATTTTCCCCTTTAGGTTCTTCTTTGTTCATCATTTTTTTTTCAAAGCCTCTATCTATAAACCATCCTTATTCAAATCTGTTAAAGAAACATTTTTTTCTGCAGCCTGTGCTACAAAAACTATTCTTCGCTTGCTCCATCCTGCAACTATATTATGGCCCTTCACAAGAGATACCAATGGAGCAAAAATAGTAGGGGAAGTTCCCCAGTGCCCTGGCCAAATTTGAACAAGTACTAGAAATACCACCTCAGATCGCGCCTGAACAGAGGCCACTAGCCTAGTGGGACAAACTCTGTCAATAAAGGATAAATAAATACAATTAAAGTTGTGTCAAACAGAAGGGAAGTTGGAGAACAGTCATGTTTTGTCTTTGGTTAACTGGAGGTTTAACAGCTGTTAAATGTATTGCATTAATATATGTTGTGTCACCTCCACAAATGTGCAGAATATGTTTAGAAATTCATTTAAAAATCAAATATCTTCACCAAAATTGTCCACAGATATAGTAAATATGATGGCTTTGAATTCTTGAAGAGTACTGTGATTTTCATAATGATGGAACCCCTTAACTCCCACACTGACTGAAAGAACACATCCATTATACTGATATCACTTAACAAATGAAAATATAGAACATAACTGTGGGTTACCAAGACTGTCTGGTGTTTTTCATGCTGGGTGCCACCTGTTTCACCTGCTTCACTCACATTACATTTGCTTTACCAGTAGACAGTCCATGTGGAAAGTAGAAAAAAAACAATGCCTCTGTCCTGTGCAAACAGTCACTGTCACAGCTCAAGTGACGTCATCACATTACAGTAGTTAGTGATGCTGTAAAGTGACACACGATAGACAGCTGGCAAAGTGAACCCTAAAAAAAAATTGTGATTTAAAAGGGCCATTTGGAAATCTATGGCACAGTGTTTTTTTTTTACTTATAAAATCATAATTTTCCAACAAATTCTGGACATTTGAGAGGTATGGCTAGGGGGCAACATTTTCACTATATATAACTTTCATGCAGTTACTGTTGCATTGTCATTTGTATGTAACATAATGACATAATCAATGCAGACAATACTCATTCTGATAGTTATCCATGTGGTTTATTATTATTTTTTTTTGCCAGCTGGGTAGGAGTGAGGGAAGAAAACTCATAGCTGTTTTCATTGTTATTCGTATTTGTACTTTCAGTTAAGGAATGGGGTAAAATGTCTACTTATCAAGGTCAGGGAATAAAAGGCAAATGTGTGGAGGTATTAATTTATATGAAGTAATTCTTACTGCATTCATCAGTATGCCACCATTACAGGAAAAGAGAATTAATAAGTCGCAGCACAATATATACACCTATACACACATACATATACTGATATAAAACACAGGTGACGATCTGTTTTGTAAATACAAATGTAAGGATTTTCAGTAATTCAACTTTTTTTCTTTTTTCCTCTCTTTTGCAGCAAGTGAAGAGATAACACTAAACAGTGTTGGTTACCAAACCAGTAAGTAATGCTTCTTTTAAACAAATAAATTACATACAAACATACAGACATGCAAATATTTCAAGGAAAGGCATTAATGCTCTTCTAGCCTGCAAATATACCAAAACAGTTGTTCCCATAGTTAGTGTCCAAGCTGTTTTTTTACAAATATCTAAACTAGTACTTGCTTTAATGTAATTTGGTAGTCTCTTCCATGCATCAGCTGCTCTCTCAGAGAATCAATTAGTGCACCTCTCATTCCTATAGAATCTTCTACATAGGTTGTCTAATGATTCCCTACTATTTTTTGAAAACCCCAAACATTCCCAGAGGTAGTTGTCTCTAAATGACCTATGTACCTGAATAATATCTCCTCTTAAATATCTATATGAGAAACTGTACAAGGTCAGATATTTTAATCTTTCATAATAACTTACATTTTCACATCCATGGATTCAAACTTGGTTTATTATAAGCTTTCCATATTCTTATTCCATAACCAAGTTTGAGTCTAATGTAATTAACAAACAATGACATCATCATTTCTGATTTCCTAGACTTTATAAATATTTTATACAACCTATAGTTCTATAACTATCATTAACCAATTGGTTGATATGATTAAAAAAAAATCAAATCTGGATCTACCCCTACAATCAGGTCCTTAAATTAATCTACAGTTTCAATCACTATGCATTGTATTAAATATTCACCTTTCAGCTTATGTCTCCCAAATTTCACATGATTAGTCTTTGATGTATTTAGCAACACATTTTTTCTCCTGTTCCCAAATGGTCAATTTATTCAAGTTTTTTTTTCAGCCATCCCCTATCTGTAGCACGTGTAATCAGTTTACCCAATTTCAAGTCATCTTCATATAGACTTTAGAACACCACAGATGAAAAAGATAGGTCTGAAAGATACAAAGCAAGTATGGGCCTAGGACAGAGCCCTGTGGAAACACCCTGACTGTAGCCAAGAATTTTACCTGCCCAATTGCTGTATGATACTTGCCTTGTCCTATTTGTAAGTGATGCAGCTATCCATCTTATCAATACATCAATGCCTAGTTATTCTAATTGATTGAGCTGTGTTTTGGGGATGACCCTATCAAATGCTGAAGTAAACTCAATATAAATTACATCAAAGCACAAGTTTTCATTCATAGCTGTTATTATACTCTTATATAATATCATGCTACAGGTGGTAATAGATTTATTTTCAACATATTCCTAAAGATTACTCAGAGGCGATCTCTGCCTTGCATATAAGGCAATCTCTGACCCTGCTTTAACTGGAAATGCTGCATATCTGCAAGTCAAATGGTACACATATTACTCACTCTAAAGAGCTTAACCTGGTATGTGACATTAATAGAACCTGCTGGAGGGACAGATTTGTCTCCCAGAAGTTACCACACTTTTGGAACAGACTCCCACTTTATGTCAGGGCACCTCATTGGCCACCTTCAAACGCAATCTGGACGATTGGATGGGTAACTGTAAATTCTCCCCTGGGGTTCCACCTGTGTCCCTCTTGGACAGGGACAATAGGTGCTGATCATGGAAATAAGGTAGAACTTGGCTAGGCTTGTAAGGGCCTTAGAGCCATTAGCCTAGTAACTTCCTATGATCCTATAATATGGTTTCAAGTCCCAACCTTTGCAGTTCTGACAATAACTTAACCAATATTACCTTCTCCATTATTTTTCCACAACATGAAAGTAGACTTGAGGCTCTGTATGACTCTGGGCTTGTCCCTTTCCCTTAAAGACAGGTTTAATAAGTGCATGTCTCTGATCTTGAAGAATTTCCCCATATTTATACAACCTAGTAAATGATAGATATAATGGTACTGTAAGTTCTTGCTGAAGAATTCTTAGGTCATTATTACTAATTCTGTCTCTTCCCTGTGCTTTATTTGGATTCAGTTTGCATAGTTTTTTTTTCAATATAATCTAATTTGATTTCAGTATTTGAGGTTACTTGGGTGTCACTAGGACAACTTATCATTTCTTTTGTAGAGCCAAACTGTTTTGCATACGATTTTGTAAATATATCTATAACTTATGTCTGAGAATAAATTTTAGAATCTACACACAGTTTTTCAATTTGTATGTCTTTAGTCCTTCCACATTTTATGTATCTATAAAATAGTTTCCTATTATGCTCAATATTTTTATATAAATGTTTTTCAAAATTTTCTTGACCTCATCTCACACTATGCTTAATTTGTTTGTCCAGCTTGTTTATTTCAGTTTTCAACGTTGTTGCTCAACCTCTTTTCCATTTCTTACATTTTTTGTCTCTCACTTTAATCAAGTATCATTTTCTTATGGGAATATATCCCCTCACATTGTATGCCTAGATCTTGATGATAAACACTTTTATGATTTTTTTGCACTCAAACAATTTCTCTTTCAAAACTTTCCACACTCCTTCTGCACTTTTTCCACTGAACACATCACTTCAGTTAGTTTTACATAGTGACTGTTTTGCTTCCAAGTAATCTGCAATTGATCTTCTGTGCATTGGTTTAGCTTTCAGTTTGGGATAATTATCTAGCAATAAATTAACCTTTATAATCCCATGATCACTGTACTGTATATCAACAGTGGTAAAACGTGACGAAGTAACAGTAATTAATTTAAAAACACAAACTATGTCTAGTATGTTGTATGTTCTGTTCCTTGGTATTTTTTTTTTTTTTTACAATCTGAAGCAATTGTTGTTCCTGAACATAAATTATGCATAATTTCCTTACTAACATTGTAGAATCAATATTATTCCAGTCTGTTTCTGGTAAATTTAAGTCCCCAGCCACTATTATTCTTCCCTCCTGTGCTTCATGCAAGAAATGTATGAATTTCTCTAGGTCATAACACTTTGGGTGTTGTGGTCTATAAATTCCAACAATTATGTTCCAGGGTTGTCTTTATTGTCACAGTTACACAATCTATAATACTGGTGTTATCACTGAACATATAATAATCACAGGTCTCATAACTATATTTAATCCCTATTACCTCACCTGATTTTTTGTTAGAATGTCTGTTACACTAAAATCATTTATACCCTGACAGAACTGGTTTCCAGTCATTGTTCTTTAACCATGTTTCAAGAAGAATAACAACATCAAGCCTGTGGGAAAGCAACACATTTTCCAATAAAAAACACTATTATTAATGCCCCTAGCATTAACAACAATCATGGATGCATCAAATGTTGCTATGTGTGAACTGTTACATTTTCGACCTGGCAAAAATCCTGCTTAATGTTTGATGAATAATGCAAACTATCTGCTGCAGAAATTATCTTTGCTGATATTGACAAATGTACACTATCCTCTCTGAACACACAGGTATACCCCAAATTAGGCTTGGATGCTCTACACATTTTCAATATTAAAAATGGGACTTTTTCATGTAGGTATTTATCCCCCACATTTTTTTTTCATTCATGGTGACCTGACTCTCCTTTCTATATCTGATTTGTGAAAATTTCATCCTAACACCTGTGCAAGCTATACTATCTAAGAGGGCTATAAACTCCCTACTAACAGTCAGAGAGTCCTTGCGAATGAGATCATTTGTACCAATGTGAATAGTTTCACATCCTCTATTTTTGCTCTTGGCAAGCATAACACTATTTGCTGTTCATTATCTTCTCTGCAAATGTCAGTATTAGTTCCTCTAATAACTGAATCTGCAATTACAAGAATATATTTTCTGGCCAGATCTGAAGAACCTTCAACTTCTAATTCAATAATATCTGCTCTATTAGTTGTTACAAAGGAATGATATTCATCACCATTAGTCTTATTAATGCCCTGTTTTCATTATGTATTATATTTACATGCAAATTATTCTCATCCAGCTGGCTTGGTATATCCCCAGATTGAGTTATGTTGTCAACGCCTGTCTTTCTCAGCTTTTCTTCCATATTCAGTTTTGATTCCTTCTTTTTCACCCGCCCTTTTCTTCTTTTTTCTGCCTTCTCTTTTGGAAAAATGCTGCTTTTTTTGTAGACTGAAGGTTTTCTGATAGAAAAATGTTATTATTCCCTGTAATCTGTGTTACATAACAATGCAGTGTTCATTTCAGTATGCATTCTGTTTACATTACAGATATTTTATCAGTTTATTTTTCTTCCTTATTTGTTGTGAACTCCCTCCTTTCTTTTGTTTTTTTTTTGTTTTTTTATTTCCATCTAAACCTTCTGAATCTGACTGCTGAATACTTGTATCTAGAATTCCAAAGTTGCTCTTTGACTAACCTTTATCTCTCCAGTCCAGTCGCCAATGTATGTAGCAACAATTCTCCAAGCAATACCAATTGCACAAGTACAATCTTCATCAGTAAGTCTAGATTTACTACTAATATTGGCAAGCAAATCATCCAACTTTTGACGTGGGGAACACAGGTCACCAGTGTCATCAGGTGTTACCTTTAAATATGCATAACATTTATTACACTGTACAAGATCCTTGTGCTTTAGCAAATCATTAGTGGCATACTCATTTAAGGAATCCATATGCAGCTGCAAATGAGTAAAGAATTCTAAAAGAAAAAATAATCAAAATCAGTTACCACATAATTCAAAGTTAACTAAACTTCAGTGAAAAAAAATCACATAAACAATATACAGCTAAATACTAAATTAAGTACAGTAAGGTTGTTGCTTTTACTGTACAAGTTCTGAAAGCCAGACAAAAGCTGGAATTCCTTTACATCATTCACAGTAGCTTCGCTCACTATCACTTGCAGTGAAACCTCTTTTTAGCAGTAAAGATCAATAAATCACAAACCAAGCCAGGATTGTTTACGTAAGCCCTGGATCATCCTTTCAACAGTCTGTGTGACTATATAGCTGACTAGGTCCTTAGGATGGCTAGAGTCTCCCTGTCTTGAATACTTCTTTGTATTGTGATATACTACGTGAAGGTTTTCTCCCAGGGCGTCTGCTGAAAATGGGCAATTTCTGCCCGGTTGGACTTTCCTGGTAAATAAATGTAAAATAAATAAAATAAGTAAATAATAAAACCTATCCCTTTCAACCAACAAACAGCAAAAATTAATGGTAACAACAACAAAATATAACTCAAATTAAATCAAAAATTAGTAGCAATTAGTTATAAAAATAATAATTTATAGCAATGTCTAAATCTAGTACTTTAGTATGCTAACTGTATTATACACTACTATTTAATACATTGCAATATTTAAAATATGTACATAATACACTGTAGTGTATAATACAGTTTACTGACCATACACAGAATACTATATTGTTTGGGTTAATAAACTGAATCATAATAGGTATCATTGCATTATTTAGAAAAATACTAATTTCATTTAGTACTGTAAGATAAGTATTACAGACCATTAGTTATGCTTTCTTTCTCCTATTTTTTATCTCCCTCTACAGATCCAACTCAGTCTGGGGTACTGCAACTGCAGGCATCACAGGTGAGGGACAGATCACCACCCACTGGCTGCAATATGCATTCTTCACAGGATAGGAATTATAGCTCCTCCTCTTCGTGCAACCCATGGCCTAGAAATCCAGGATCCTGAACTTCAAGAGCTAGCGGATGCTGCAGTGGAGAGGGCTGTGGAGTGGGGGCACATATCACAGCCTCCTGCACTGACAGCAAGACTAGTTGACCCAGTTTTCTCTGACCAGTGAGTCATCAGAAGTCTTGACCTCATCACCATTTGGATACCCTCACTCAGGCCTCTTTAGCCAGGGTTTCTTATGAAGCTTTGTAGTTAGGGTTGAGGGTTGTGGTGGTCCCATGTTCCCCATAGCCCTCATCCATGCACCCACTATCTTGTATCTAATCCATTCCATGTGTGTTTCCATTTGTCCATCCTCTGTTTGTCCATCGCACCTTCAATTTGTGAACCCAACCTCATGTGTGACTATCCACCTATTCGTCTCGTCTGTCTTTATATGTTATTGTCAGTACTCTTATCTCTTCCTTAACTCTTTTTCCTTCCCATACCATTCTTTTTCTTTTCTCATTTCTCCATATGTGTCTCTCTCTCTCTCTCTCTCTATATATATATATATATATATATATATATATATATATATATATATATATATATATATATATAAAATCTATATCTATGGCTGCCATTTAGGTGATTGAATGGTGCTCACATAGGAGGTGCAGAGAGATTGCCATCTTGAAAACAACAACAAGATCCCCACTTATCACAGGTTTCTTCACTGGGTTTAAGTTTCAACTTCTTCTGGCTTTTTCCCAGTTAGGGGTTGCCACAGCAGATCACCTGTCCACTTGTGATTGGCAGTGGAGTTTTACAGTGTTGAGTTGCCAGCCTGGTGCCCAACCTTCCACAGAAGGCATACACTCACACCTAGGGCCAATTTAGCATGTCCAATCCACCTACAGCATGTCTTTGGAATGTGGGAGGAAACCAAAGCACCCAGAGGAAACCCACATGACCACAGGAAGGACATGCAGACTCCACACAGAAGGCACCCCAGCTGAGAATCGAACCAGAGAACCTCTTGCTGTGAGGCGACAATGCTAACCGCTGCACCACCGTGGCCACCCTGGGTTTAAGTTTCAATCATTTGTGATATTCCATTTAAAGCTTCAACCAGATGCTACTCGGGTATATGCAGAAGAAACATTCCTTTTTCTGACAAATAAATGAACGATGGCTAAGATAATGCATTCACTTAACAGAAGTAGCTGAAGGCTTGTAACATTTTAACTATTTTAAAAGAGGATGAATGCTGTAATAGAGCAAAAGCCTTTGTTAAATCAATAAGAAGTGAATCAGCTTTTCAAGATTCAAGATAGAAAGTAGCTGGTATGTGTTGTATTAAAAAAATACATTTTGTTGAATTATGAGGTCATTTGGGAGGAACATACCCTTTCAAGAGCCTTACAGAATAGGGATAAAACAGAGAAGGGGTTAAATGAAAAGAGTTACTTTGGAGTTGCACTATGACATAGAGGGGATTCTCCCAGTAGTGCAATGCATGCAAAAAAGAGAGAGAAAACGCACCAACTTACATTGCAGCAAACAGTTTGCTACAATTTGAAATTAAAATAAAAACAAAAGTTTTTTCCTTAACTAAAACCAGAGCACAATAGTGCTCCATGCAGGGTATAAACTACAACAACTGCTCGCTCTGCATTTTAAAGAGAAAAATATTTTTTTTAAACTAAAACCTGAATGCCATAGTGCTCTGTGCAGGGTGTAAGCTGTAGCAACTGTTTGTTACATTTTAAAGAGAAAAACATTTGTTTTTAATTAAAACCTGAAGCACTCTATGCAGGGTATGAATTTATTTGTAGCAAACAGTTTACTTCAGTTTAAAATAAAAAAAAAATATTCTTTTCTTTTTTTTTTTTTACTAAAATGTGAGGAAGGAGGGTAGGGGCAGGGCACAGAAATGGGACTGGAATAGCTGGGACAGGAGCAGGGCCAGTGTTAGCATTTTGGGGCCCCCAGGGCACATCTAGTCTATTACCCTGGCACTGTCACCTATCCTAAGCAACCTTTTAGTTCATGCTGCAAAGTTTTAGGAGTAGCACTGACAGACTGACCTGTAGCTACAATGCTCTTACCTTAGGAAAGGCCTGTGTACCACCCTGTGTTAGCCCATCTCACGAAAGGACATTCACAGTTACTTGCATTTAGTTACAACAATGATGCATTACAACTCGATTTACAGGGCTGGACTTGGGTGAAATGTCTCACTAGGCACTGCCTGCTGTTTCACCCCCCCCCCGACACACATTCTTCAATGCTGCCCTCTGTTCCCCCCATCTTGGGTTTCCCACACCATGCACATAACTTTCTTCTTCTTTTTCTCACATTTTGCTTTACTCTTCAGCATTTTCAAGAAGCCACAACTTTCTATATGCTCTGAAGTGCATTTTAAAGTTTTTTTTTCTTTTTACACAAGCTTTTGTCCTATGATGACATGATTCAGGAAAGAAATTCAGTGTTGCTGTCCAACATTAGTTTTCCTTGCACCCTTTCAACACTCCTTTCCTGACCAAGACAACACAGTAGTACCAATTTAGAAAATAACTCAGTTAAGCTGGGGTTCCCAGAAGCCATATGGTTATAGATGCTCTGGGATGCATTTTAGAGCATTTTCCCAACCTTTTAATCCATTGGTGGCCTAAGCAAAAATCATGAGGAAGAAAATAATTTCAGCCTTATATTTTTTTCAAGGAAGACATAAGTTGTGGCCAAGGCTTAATGTTCAAACATGACAAAATAGTTGCTCACAATAAACTAACAAGCTAGTTAATGTGAGGATACACAGATCCTATCCGGCAAAACTGCCTGCCTCTCTAAGCCCCCCCCCGTAAAAAAGACAGCCAATGTCTGCGCACCCCTCTAGCATTAGACTGGGATGAAAACAGAGGTTCAAATGGCCACAGTCATGTATTTTAAGTGACTGCTGTCATAAATATACATACCATGCCTCCTCACTACTCACCTCTAACACTCAAAGGCTGCCACCTCCCTCCTGCAAAAACATTTGTTTGTATTGTTTGTGGCTGTTGTTTGCCTTTACGTAGTTTATCATCCATATGGGTTTCAACAATTTGGTTCTTTGATAAACAGAAATAGATCACACACATACACACACACACACACACACACACACACACACACACACACACACACACACACACACACACACACACGCTTACGCCATAGCAATACTAGTTTTGTACTTATTTCAGCAAGCAGCTAACACTGGTACTGTCATACCAGATTAGTGACAGTCGTCAAACAGTAACAGGGGTAAGTCACTTTTATTTACCAAATTGAAGAGCAATGCATTCCTGTCACTGTCCCTGACTTTATAGACTGCTCCTGATTTTGCCTTATAATTTTGCTCTATCCCTCATAAAAAGTTTGAATTGCTGGTAAATCATTCAAGATTATTGACAGTCAATAAATCCAGACATCAGGGTTTCATTCTTTTTATTATCCAAACAATGCATGTTGATGCAAAATGTATTACTCTTGTATATACTAAGTCTGAGATGGCATTTCTTGGAATATTCCCTTTTCTCTAATGTATGGCAATTTCTAAGGTGATATATATAAGTTCTGGATGGGGCGGCTTGCCTCCCACATGGGGTTGGGATGCAGGGAGTGCTTGCCTCCCCTGTAAAAATAAGTTTTAAGGGGAACAGCAATTTTTGAGATTCATTCTTCTCCAAGTTTTTGGTCTTTTTTTTATTTTTTCAGCTTTTCGGCACTGTGTATTTTGAGTTCAGACATTTCAACAGGGAGCTGCTATTCAATTAACTTTTTAAATTAATTACAGTACTATTTAAAACATGCTCCTGATTTTGAGCCTTTATTCTACTATTAGTTTTAGCATTGACCAAAATTCTCGAGTAAAGAAGTTGTCAGTCATCAAGAAGATCAGAAGCATCAGCTATTCTTATAATCCAGAGTACGCACTGAGATCAGTAATCCAGACTATGCACTGAGATCAGTAATCCAGACTATGCACTGAGATCAGTAATCCAGAGTATGCACTGAGATCAGTAATCCAGACTATGCACTGAGATCAGTAATCCAGAGTATGCACTGAGAACAGTAATCCAGATTATGCACTGTTACTCTAGGCTGATGATCTCTCTAGTGCTTACCTTTCTCATTTTCATTATAAGATTTATCTTAGCAGGGTCATATCACAGCTTTGTTCAGGTGAAGAGCCTAATCAGAAAATTAATAATTTTTTTCTCTCCTCATTTTTCTCTAAACAGCATCAGATTTTGTGGGTCCACACAGTCAGGGGTGATTAGATTGCCCTCCTGCTGCAGCCACAGGTATTGCAGGTATTTTAAAGCTGGCTATATTGTTCATTGTAGTTGAGAGAATGCCCACCAGCAGGATTTAACTAAGCCAGGAGCACTATGTCAGTGGTAAAATATATAATGTACTTGTGAGGCCTGGTTCTTGACAAAACTATGTTACTATAACCAGGGATATCTCTGAATTTTAAAGGAGTTGTAAATAATAGTTATTATTACCCACCTGGTTTATTAAGTACACAAGATATACTAGCTTTTGTTGGTTTGACAGACATGTTCTAAAATATCAAAATAAGATAACTTTCTGTGGTTGGAGGCCCCCCCTAGCAACAGGGTTTGCTGGTGCCTAAAGCCGGCTATGGACAGTAGGGATAGGGGGCGTGTCATGTCATGTATCTAGCCACCTGGTGTACCAGTGGAAAGAATGGATTTTTTTGCTATTCACTTGAAAAGCTAGTGGGGAGAAGGGTGAGTAGTTTAATGGATGCATGGAAGCATCCTGCAAATCCTTTCTTTTTATGCTGAGGGGGTGGGATGAGCACAGGGTGCTGGTTGAGCCAAATATGCTTCAGGGCATGATATGTTCACAGCTGATAATTCATTAGAAAGCCAAAGCAATCATGCCAAGTGGATAAAGAAACATTAACTATATGTAGAAGTGGTATACGGAGTTTTATGAATTTAGGTGAAAGGTCATTAGAGCCTGCAGAATCATAGGAAAACCATTTTCTGTGTAAAACATTCATATTTTGAAGGGATATCTTTCAAAATTTACATGACGTCATATAGTCATTTAAATAAAGTTCAAGATGTGAATAACTGCTGTTGCTGACTGCTTCATATGATGGAAGTGAGAATATGAACTGATTAGCAAATAATTTAGAAACAGTGATAAAAATAAAACACACATTATCATGCTCTTTTTAAAAGGAAGACGAGGCAGTTGTTGGTTAAGGTAATTGAGTTTTAGGGTCTATATTAGAACATTGAAGTTTCAAAAGTTCGAATGTTCTAATATCGACCCCTATTCAGCGAAAGCTGAAAATATCGAAGCAACAGAAAACCAAATTTTTTCCTAGGGAAAGAATTTGGTTGTCCATTTCTGTTGCTTCAGTATTTTCAGCACTGTGGTGGAAAGTTACGGGTTGGATTCAGGTAAGTGTGCGATTGAGTGCAGGTTAAGTTAGTCAGGGTTAGGGTGCAGGTTAGGTATGTGTGCGATTGTGTAGACATGAGGGTTAGGGCGGGTTAGGTGAGTTAGGGTTAGAGTGTGGGTGAGGTAAGTCTGCGATTGTGTGGACATGAGGGTTAAGGAGGGGTAGGTGAGTTACGATTAGGGCACGGGTGAGGTGAGTGTGCAATAGTGATGGACCTTAGGGTTAGGGTTTGGGTTAAGGTAAGTGGATAGTTAGTGGTGTGTGTATAGTTTAGTGTAGGGTTAGGTGTAAGATTTTAGGTGTATGTGTGGGGATTGCTGTTTGTTTGGTGTGCTTGTGTTGTATGTATGTGTTTTGGAACAGCAAATTTTTTCCCTAGGAAAAAATTTGCTGTTCTGTATGTTCGATGTTTTCAGCTTTCACTGAATAGGGGTCGATATTAGAACATTCGAAGTTTTGAAACTTCAATGTTCTAATATAGACCTGAGTTTTACAGGATGAATACGTTTTCTTAGTTTCATTGTGAGCATTACAAAATGCTGTGAAGTTGGAATAGTAATGTAGTATTTTTTGAGGCAGGTTCTTGTTAGCGGTTGATCTGCTCTGCTCTAGCAGTATGACTTTCCTAGATCTGTACTCACCATACACTATTGCATATTCTTTAAGTGAGTTGCCTGGTATTTTTTATCCTCCACTTGCCCAAAAATGCAAGATTCATCCCTTAAATGGTGTGTGGGCTCTGTAAGAAAGTAATGAACCTAAGAGCCACCCACCACTGCAGTCACAACAGCTGGGTTGACTTTAGTTAGTTAATGCCTTGTGTTTGCCCAGTAAATATACTTGTGGAGTATGTGAAATGGGCATGCCAAAGGACTGCTACTCACTTCTGAAAGCTGTAGGAGCGTGCAAACATCTCTTTTTTTTACTGAGTAGCACTCCTTCGTGCTTTCTGTGGTTTCCACCTGGGAAATTGGTGTCTATAAATATACATCCCATCCCTACCTCCCTGAGAGAAGTGAGTAGGCAAAGTCCTTTCATTCCTCTACCATCCCTCCTACTCCAGCAGGCTCCCAATGTGTTAATCAGACTAAGGTCACCTGAACCATAGTCAAGGAGTATCCAGCTATGCCAAAAGAGTAGCATGAAATTCAGTATTTCGAAGGCTTTTCAAGCACTCTTTTTCACGATTATTGCATGTTTAATGCAAGATTTGACCATGATGCAGATCTATTTTTCTATTTTATTTAATTTTATTTTCAGTTCTTTTTTTACAGCTGTCTTTCTGCTGTCAATTACCCTCTGATAGGTGTTGATGCCGATTATCAATCAAGGCTAGAGGTGCCCCCTATCTCCTCAGGGTGAGAGTCAACTGAATATAGCTGTTATCCAAGCAGACGCCAATATTGCTTGTACTCCAACTCATCTTACTTCTTTGGTCAACCTGTTAGCAGTGGGAGCGCCCTTATCCCAGTGCCCTGCTGGTCTGGCTGCATAACCCTAGACTAAAACTCTCACATTTAAGGAGGGATCCTAACAGTTCTCAGGTTAGACAACTACCTGGCATCCCTACCTCATATTATCTATATCACTTTTGAAGATGGGCTCATAGGCATTTCTGGATGGACTTATCCCATGCTTGGTGACTGTCATGAGCATGCATGTCACTGCAGGAACTTGCAATGCCTTGCTTCCATGAAGGCTCCCTTCTGCTCATGCACACTGGAAATTAATGTCATTGATTCAACAATGCCAAGGGCAAGTCCCTGATTTGGTCCAACATGGTGTGAACCAGAATGCCTTTCATTGTACTTGTGTCATTTGGGTCCATAGTTAGGACTTTATCCCACTACATCACAGAGCCAGGCTGGACAGGATTACTGTTATCATGTCTAGTTTTAAACAGAAATATTTATTTTGCAATTGTAAACAGTTATTTATAAGGTTTTGTTAAGTTATGTTCTAGTTTGTCTATTCAATAACACAATTCCTATCAGTATAAGACAATAAATCAATAAGAAAAAGTATTGATTGTATTTAAAATACCTGCATGCTTTGATTATTCCAGAACTTTGGTAACCTTTGATAAAAAAGGATGACAATGTGCTCCCTGAAAAAAGGTAGTTGAATTATAGATGTAGAAAGCCTATGTGGATTATTAATTAGTGACCAATGGTCATGCATGTAATTTGGTGTAATTGAAGCAGTAATTATTTATTAAATTGATAATAAATTCAGGGTGCCATCCAGCTTCTGTTTGAGAATATTATACCAGTGAAAAATTAATTCTCCAAATAAAATATATGTCTTCCATTAGTCTGTTTTCTGATACACATTATTAGGCTCCTAACAGCTTCAGTGGTGGATGAAGGAGGGTCATAAAGAATACCATGGTTAACTATATGTGACATGTTATAATTAACCATGGTATTCTTTATGAATGAAACAGTAGCAGACAGTCCAGATAGTATCAAAACTTCCTGTGTCATTGGAGTGGCCAATGAGCCTGGCGTTAATGTATTTGTATACGAGTAGTAGAACAGTTCTACCTCTTCTTGCACCAGATGTAAAGCTGTGGTAGTGTGGGTGTAATGATGTAATTTATAGATGAAGGTTCATCCAGGCATATTCAGCCATGTTCTGGAACAGTGGTAATATCAAGGTGATGAATTTGCATCTAATATTCCAGCAGTGGGAAATTATTTTGACTACTTCCATACTTCTAGCATTAAAGCAGAAAATAACCAAACCGTAATGTCTATGTGGTATATAAGAGAGGCCCAGGATGAAGCCCAATATCTTTGAAAGTGTAAGTAAAGTGAGAAAGAACAAGAATTACATAAACTGATTGCTTTGTCTAGTGATGGGAGGTAAATGTAATTTTAATTTGTCTGGCGATATGCAGTTTAAGTATAGCAAAATAGAAACATTCTGGCTGCCAAATATGAATCTGTGATAACAGGAATATTTATGCCAAATAATTGTAGCTAAGAATTACTGTACATCTTATCATAATAAATGTATTTGAGACTGAGGGAAATGGACTAACAGAGACATGGGGTTGAAATAGACTAGCAGAAACAGTATTCCATCGAAGAAACTGACACAATAATAAAACTATGTCATTGTTGTACATAATGCAATGAAATATAAAATGAAAAAATATTTAATCATTTAATAATTATTAGGTTCATAGGTTCATACTAGGCTATCTGCCCTAGGGCATTTACAAGCCTAGCCAGAGTGTGTTTGGCAATTGTCACCCATTGAATTGAGTTTACTGTGCCTCTGTCTAGTAGTGACACAGAAGTAATCCCCGGGGTAAACCTACGATCTCCCATCCATTCGTCAAGATTCCTCTTGAAGAGAGACAGTGAGGGGCTCTGCCTAACATGGACTGGGATTCTATTCCAGAGCGAAGGGAGCCTCCGGGTTTTGAATCTGTCCATCCAGCATGCCCTATTTATTTCTGTGCTGAGGTTCAAGTCCCTCGAGCATGTAGCTCTAAGGGATTTGGATTTTCTGAGGTGGAGCATGCCCATTAAGTCCTTGTTTGACATGGCTTTATACGTCAGGCATAGATCGCCTCTAAGAAGGTGGTATGCTACTGAGTAGAGCTGGCGTTTCTTTAACCGAGCAGCATATGGCATCTGTTTGAGTCCCTTTATCCTCTTTGTGAGGTACTTTTGGGGTCTTTCTAGTTGCTGCAGGTGTCGGGTAAGGTACATCCCAAATGGGGCATTGTATTCTATTATGGGCCTTATGAGGGATAAATAAAGTTGCAGTATGACCTCCCTTGATCTTGATGTGAATCCTTTCATGATAAGGTGGGCTATATAGAAGGTTTTTCTAACTACTTTGTCAATGTGGTTGTCAAAGGAGAGATTACTATCTACTTGGGTCCCCAGGTCCCTAATTACTTCTTCCGTACTTAATGGATTACCACCTATGTGGTAATTTGTGGGTACTTTGTTTTTGCCAAAGGGTATAACTATACACTTTTTGGCATTTAGATTTAGGCCATGGCTCTGGCACCAGTTATCCATCTCTGTGAGACCCTTTTGGAGGATACTTGTGTCAGCTGGAGAGCAAATTATGGCGCCCAATTTGCAGTCGTCTGTGAACTTGGTCAGCCACAGTCCTCCCGTGTTAGCCTGGACCTCAGAAAAATATATACCAAACAAGAGAGGTCCCAGGACTGAGCCTTGTGGGATGCTACTTGTAACTGGTTTTGAGTCTGACATGGCTCCAGCAATTCTAACCATGTGGGTTCTGTCCTTGAGCCAGTTTGCAACCTATCTTATGACATAGGGGTTTATATTTAAGCTGGAGAGCTTATCTATGATGCCCGAGTGGAGTATTGTGTCGAAGGCTTTTGCGAGGTCCAGGTAGGCTGTGTGGACTACCTTCCTTTCATCGATGGCCTTGGTGACTGATTCAAAGAAGTCGACCAGGTTCAAGAGGCAGGATCTGCCCTTAACAAAGCCGAATTGGGTAGCATCCAGTGTCTGTAAGTCCCCAATGTCTTTGTTTATGAGTTCCATGATGATCCTTTCCATAGCTTTGCAGACCAGGCTAATAAGGCTTATGGGGCGATAGTTTCCAGGGTCCATAGAGGCACCACCTTTGTGGAGTGGGACCACTGTTGCTGTACGCCATTCTTTGGGTACATAACCCATGGTAAGACTGAGATTGAACAGCAGCTTTACATGAAGGTTTAGTTCTTCTTGGAGTTCATGTAGGACGCAACCTGGGACACCATCAGGTCCCATTGAAGCTGTGCAATATTTTTCTCGAAGCTGGCCTTGGTGGATTTTATGAGGGATTGTAGTTTTTTGATAGCACTGATCAGAGATGCCTTCACTTTTAGGGATTTTGCTCTATCATGTAGTAGCTTCCTCCTTCTGTTGTACAGCTTATTTATGGCTGGGGTCCACCAGGTTGGACGCCTGCCTTTGGACGATTGGGTCTTGGTTTTGTTTGGGATAGCATGATCCATGCATTCCTGGAGATGTCCATAGAATGCATTTACAAAGGATTCTGCAGTTTGGGCCGTAGTTTCCACTGGTCCGGGGGCCTTGAAGGATTCCACCTCTGTTTTGAGAAGTGTGAAGTTCACTTTTGTGAAGTTTTAAACTGTGGTTTTCTGGGTTGGGGGTGGGGTCGGGATGAGGATATCCAGTGAGATTAATTTATGGTCAGATCTTACCAATGAGGGGTATACCTCTGGTATGGAGTATAGAGTCCCCATGTTGGTGATGACCAGATCCAGTACGTTTTCCCCTCTTGTGGGAGTGGTGACTAGTTGTTCCATAGCATTTGAGTTTATGAATTCTAGGAACATTTGGGCTAGGGTGTTGGGGCTTGAGTAATGCTCCCAGTCTATGTTTGGGTAGTTGAAGTCACCCAATATAATGGTGTTTGGAGAGATCTTCATATTCTCCAGTGATCTCAGGAAAGTTGAGTGGGATTCCTGTTTTTGAGAGGGTGGTCTGTAACATGCTACAAACTGAAAGGCAGTTTTACCTACTGTTAGTTGCACATGAATGGTATCTGATTCCTCATGCAACGCCACTAACCTGGAGGTGTGGGTTTCTTTGATGAATATGGATACTCCCCCTCATTTTATGGTTCGTCTGAGTTTTGGGGCCGAAAAGCATGATATGAGGTATAACCTGGTAGTGCTGGGGTGCTCTCTGGAGCCTTGTACCAGGTTTCTGTCACTGCCCAAATATCGATGCTCTCCATACTGAGGAGGGCTTTGAGTGAGTGCATCTTGAGGTTTAGACTTCTGGCATTGAGCAGCATTACCCTTAGTTTCCTATTCTATGGAGGTGGGTTTGTCTTTTGAGCCTTGCCTAAAAAAGGCACTATGGGGGTGGTAAGAGCCTTTGCCAATATCCAAAAGTCCAGGGGTGACAGGTGCAAGCCGTCCCTTGCAAAGCAACGTGGCTTGTCAAGCATGTCTTCCTAGGCTGACAGACACTGGATCCCCTTTGAATGACACCAAAATTTTAGCCAATTGTTAAAATTGATCATTTTGTCTTTATACTGTGGCATCATTCTGGGTGAGGGTAAGATGCTGCTCAAGGTCAGGGTCATACCAGCCTGGGCTACAAGATCAAAGAGCTCCTCTATGTCTCTTTTCATGTAGTCCAGTGAGGTACGTCTCAGGTCATTCACACCAGCATGGACAATGATTGAGTCATATTTGTACTTGCTTTGGAGTGACCTGAGTGCTTGTGTTATGTGGCGGATCCTAGCACCCAACAGGCAGCTCACTGTGATCTTCTCTTTGTTCAGTCTGATGAGCGGGACATCAGTGTGTCTGACTATAGAGTCACCTATTACAAGTGTATCAGGTGTGTTATTTAGCCTTAACGGTTGTGACTGTTTGACACACTGACTTTGTGAGCTATGTGTTGCATGTGTTTTGTTTTGGGGTAGCGTTTGCTTGGATGTCTGCTTTGGAGGTCTCTGCTGCTTAGGCAGATTTTTATTTAGAGCCTTTGAGTATGTTTTTGTGTGTTTATGTGTTTGGTTTGCTGTTGTAGTAGGACTATGTGAGACTGGATTTGTGGTGTGCTGTCTGGTTGCACCAGTTCTGAGTTGAGAGAGCTCAGCCTCCAGTTTGGCTATATGGTTGCATCTCTCACATATATTTGAACTTGTTGGAAGGAGGAGAGGGTTGTCTGTGTACATGAGGCAGTTGTAACATTGCCTCAAAATTCCCAGATTCACCAGGTGGACTGGAGAGGAAGCCATCAACTGACCTTTGGACATGCTAAAATAGTATAGGGAACTTCTTTATCACTGAATCAGAAGGACCAATAGGGGGCAAGGTGCTAGAAGGGAGTATAGGGGGATGTAGTGCTTTTAGTTTACTAGTGCTAACTTGTAAAGATGCTTATATGAGCAAGTGCAGGGCCTTAGAATGAGAATAGGGTGTTTAGTTTCAGAGATAGAGCAGTTCTAAGGGAAAAATGAAGAGTAGACTTTATGGAGCCGGGAATGGTTTGCACCCGATTAGCGCACAATCGTGCAAAGCTGTGCTAAAGCGGGTTTTTATACAGGGGACTAGAAAGAGCTAGAAATTAGCCCAAAACAGCCAATAAACTACCAGATTCTGTGCTGAGATCACTCCTCCAGGGACAGATAGGCTGCTCAAAGCTCCCCACTCCCACTGGTGAACAAAAAAGCTTCCTTCTATCCAAGTAAGGAAATGGGCAACACAGGAACTATACTAAAGTCCGGAATACAGCAATCCCTGTATTAAGGACTATTCTAGGTAGGGAAAGGCAGGAAACAAGGATATTTTTGTTTTTTTGTTTTTTTGTTTTTTTTAAGAGACAAACAGCAGAAAATTCACAGTAATAGCTTAACACAGGCTAGCACACTTGAGTGAGCAGCCTCAACAGATAAAATTCAACAAAAGACAAACTTTAAAGTGCAACTTGAAAAAAAAAAACAGTAAAACAAGCTTAAAACAGGTAAACCAGCAGATATAACTCGCTTTTCGGCAAGAACAGACGTTTGCAAAGGTAGTAGCAATAAATTATACTTAGATCAGTTTAGCAGTCGCTCTTTTTTGCCTCTCTGATGCTAGCACCACTCTGCAGGACCACGAGGAGCTTTAGCTGAGTAGGAACCTTTAGCTGAGTAGGATTTTAGTGAGGCTGAACCAAGCAATAATGTTTGCAGTGATGCAATGGTGGCTGGAATAAACACTAGTCTATAAAAAACAAGAGTCAACACACAACAGTAGCATTGACTGTACTCACTGTCCATGCAAAATGTTCATTTATCAAACAGGATTCCCACTGTATTAATACAGAAAAAGCATGGCAGTTTAGCTCACTAAAGGCATGCAGCTCTTCAAGTAAGAGTATTTACTAACTAACCAACTACAGAGGTAACTGCTAAAAATGAAACTTATGTACTTACCACAGCACTAGATCCTTGTTGTCCCTCTCAGGTTACTGGTCTTGTGGTAGATCTGAGCTGAAAAGATTTCTCTAGATCTTCGCCAGCACTTTAGCTCTTTCACTCTCATGATGTTATGTGATATGGCAGAATTCCTGATAGGAAATAAGGAACCAGGAGCAAGTCATTGGACGGTGGCTTAATGGATAAGGTGTTTGCTTTACAAATACAAGGTGCAGGGTTTGAGTCTCACAAGGGATAGTTGGCTAGACTTAAAATGGCTCGCAAGGGCAATTAGCTTAGTACTAAACTATGAACCTATGAATGTTCAACTTTGGGGACTTCTGGGACATCATCAGGAATGGGAATGGACATCGCGACATGTTCTTCAGTATGAATATTGTCAGGGTTGCTCTGAGAACTAGAGTTTGTATCATAGATACAGTGCTGCGATATCATTTCTGATACAGGAAGAAGATGTCTGCAGTTTCTCATGTACTCTATACCCTCAGATTCCACTAAGTAGGATCTTGGCTCAGTACATATACCTCTCACTTGAACAATTTGTTTAAAGCTGTTCACCATTTGCATCCTCACCGTCTCTCTTTCTTTTAATGGATGAAGAAATCTGATCATTTTATCATAGCTGACTTCTGAGAAGAATGCTTCTTAAAAAGTTGGGCTTTGATTGCTCTGTTGTTTTTAGCATTAGGCACCAACAAATTGAACTGATAGGCAAGGTTGTTCTGGTTTGCCTAGACAGAAGTCTCTGAGCAGGCGAGCCAAGTAGGTTGTCACAGGGTATATTTCTGAGATTAAGTAAATTCAAGAAGATATTGGTATTGTCGCACTTTGACCCCTCCAGTAATCGCTTTGCACTTCATACTACATATTCAGCAAGGCCATTTGACTGTGGATATTCAGGACTGCTAGTAACATGGATAAAGTCCCACTCTTTAGCAAATCCCTGAAACAATTGACTGGTAAACTGAGAACCATTGTCAGAAATAACTTTGTGTGGACTACCATGGACTGAGAAATGATGTTTCATCTTAGTAATAACAGCACTGGATGTTAGGTTAGGTAGCAAATCGATCTCAAACCAGTTCGAGTAAGAGTCTCCCAACACTAAGTAATGCTGACAGTTTCACTCAAATGTCAGTTGCTACTGTTGACCAAGGTAGTTCAGGAATTTGGCTTAGCTGAAGTGGCTCGTTTTGCAAATGCGGCTTAGTATTGTTGCACACTGAACCAGAAGAAAGTACTTTATCAATGTCCTTTGATAGAGAAGGCCAAAATACTAGTCCTCTTGCCCTTCTTTTCGTAGCTTCAGAACCTGGGTGGCCACAATGTAAATCTAGATATATTCATGTTGTAAGGAAGTAGGAACAACAACTTTTGGACCTTTGAAAATGATACCATCTTCCATTAGCATCTCATCTCTGTATGGAAAGTAAGGTAGTACTTCTGGCAGTACACAGGATTGCTTTGACAGCCATCCTACATTGACGAAGTGGATGAGCTTTTGAAATTGGATCAGTCTTTGTATGATCTCTCAGCTCATCAAGTCTTGTGGTTGAAAAATTATGCACTTCCATGACATCAAAGTCAAAATTCTCTGCATTAAGCTGTTCCGTGGTATTTCTGGGCGATCTGGATAAGGTATCAACCAGATAAAGAAGTTTACCTTTTATACAGACCATTTTGAAATTGTACTTTTGCAATTTGAGCATCATTTTGTGTAGTCTTGATGGAGTGGAATGCATAGGCTTAGAGGTTGATGGTCAGTTTCTATCTGGATAGCTCGGCCATAAGTATAATCATGGAACTTTGAACATGCGAACACAATTGTCAAAAGTTCCTTCTCAATTTGAGCATACTGCATCTCAGTTTGGGTAAGAGTTGCAGATGCATAGGCAACAGGTCTGCCCTCTTGAAGAATAACTGCATCAAGACTGAACTTGGAAGCATCACAGGAAAGAACTACTGGTTTGTGGACATCATAGTATCTTAGTGTAGGAAGGTTTGCTGTTTGAGGTTATCAAATGCTCTTTGTTATTGTTCTAACCATGACCATGCAACATTTTTGCATGTCAGCTCTCTCAAAGGTGCTGATAAGTCACTAAAGTCAGGGATAAATTTGCCCAAATAGTTAACCATACCAAGAATATGCTGTAGGGCTTGGACGTTGTCTGGAGCTAGCATCTCAAGAATGGCTACTTGCTTGGAAAGATCTGGTTGTAAACTTGTACTGGAAATAAATGACCTAAACAAATATCTTCTGGTAATCTGAGTTTGCACTTCAGAGGATTTAGCTTCAAATTCACTTTACATGCCCTTGTCAGAACTTTCCTGAGGTTTCTGTCATGCTCTGCTTCACCATTACCTCCAACCAGTAAATCATCAACTATTATTGCACACTGGTAGCCTGAAAAAAATTTGATCCACTGCACGCTAAAAGACTTCACTGGCAAAAGAATTTATTCCAAAAGGCATCCTGAGGAATCTGTATCTACCAAATGGGGTACTGAATGTAGTCAGTAGTGTAGATTTGCGATCAAGTATTACTTTCCAAAATGAACTCTTTGATTCTAAGACAGAAAAAACAGCGGCATTTCGCATGAGGGTTGCAATTTCCTTGACTGTACACATAGGATGATGAGGTCTTTTAAATGCCTTGTTCAAGTCTCTTGGGTCAATGCATATTCTGATCTCATCTGAATTTTTCTTATGAGCAGTTGCCATAGAAGACACCCACTCAGTTGGTTCTGTGACTGGACACATCACACCTTGCTGCACCATTTTGCCTAACTGGACCTTGACTTTGTGCTGTATAGCTATTGGAAGTCTTCTTGCTGGTCTGACCACTGGGCTGATCTCTGGGTCTACTTTCATGGAGTACACAACTGAAAGTTTGCCTAACTTGTCGAAAACATCAGCATACTCTGAGAAAATAGCATCAGTAAAGTTGGAACTGGGATATGTGCTTATATTTATTTGTTTGTTTCTTTCAGCTTTTCCCGGTTAGGGGTCGCCATAGCGGAACTCCGGTCTGCTAATGATTGGCAGTAGAGTTTTACGTGCTGACTTGTTGGGCCTAACGCACAACCTTCAACGAAGGAACGCCCATTCACGCATGTCACCACACAGAAGACGGTCTAACTGAGAATCGAACGGGCAACGTCTAACTGTGAGGTGACAACGCTACCGCAGCACCACCACCGCAGTATGTGCTTATATTTATTATTTTTATTTATTTTACATTTGTTGACTGGGAGAGTCCGACTGGATACATGTCCATTTTCAGTGGAGGCCTGGGGAATAAAGCTCCACAAATTAATTACAAGCAATTATAAGGAGTATAACAGCAACAATCATATTTACATAGACAGTACATAAGCATGAAAATTAAAATTAGATACATAGAATAAAAAAAATCTTTTATGATTTTTTAGTTAGAATGAGCCAATATATAAGTAAGAATTACAGAATAAGATACAAAGGTGAGAACTGCATCTTTTACAATTTTATATAGTTAGATTGTGTACAAGTTTGACGCAGTCAGGTTGATAGTAGTAAGTAAAACAACAGAGTTGAGTGATAAGGTATATAGACTAAGTATAAAAGCAAGTGTCAAGATGAAGAAAGAAAAGAAAATTATAAAAAATCTGTGACTAGCAGTATTTTAATGCCCCTATATGTATAGGTACTACCACATAAAAAAAACGCACTGAAAGAATTTCCCAATGGATATAAAAAATTACTTTATTGAGCACTTTTGTCTCCCTACAAACAGGGACTTCATCAGAATAAAAATATGCACATGCCCAGGTTCCTTAAATACTCTCCTTAAGTAATCAGTCATGCCATAATTAAAACAACTGAATTATTTAAAGCAGAAGTACAGATTTCACAAACTTATCAAATATATAACTAAAGAAAGATGTTCAAGTGCCATACATACAATAAAGTAGAGATATGAGCCACTCAAAACAATTATATTGATTAATTAAGGAGACTATTTAAGGAACCTTAACCTGGGCATATGCATATTTTTATTCTGATGACGTCCCTGTTTGTAGGGGGAAGAAAGCACTCAATAAAGTAATTTTTTTATATCCATTAGAACCCTCTTTCAGTGCATTTTTATATCTGGTGGTTATTGGTTTTATCTACATACTGCACCTTTTGGAATATGTATAGGTACTAACTGAGAGGCTATGTGCAGAGGTGACACTGTGAGGAAGCTGGAAATTAAAAAAAGCTGCAGTTCTTCTTAGCCATATAATTCTGAAACAGAAACCAGGAGATTAGAGAAGAGGGTGGATATGGTTGGGGAGGTTAGCCTGGGGGTGAACAGAAACACATCCATGTGAGTTTTAGGTGTTCTTTGAGTAGTCTTTTAAATGTAACCTTTGAGTCTATTGAGGTAATAGCAGAGGGTATGGAGTTCCAAGTTTTACCTATATAATTAGGGAAGAGGGAGTCCCCTGCTGTATTTTTGGTAACCTTGATTAGCTTTTTATCACTACAGCATAGTTGTCTAGGTTGAGTTTGTAGTTTTAGTAGGCTGGCCAGTGCTGGAGTTTTATCTGGAAGTAGTAGTAGTTTGTGTGCCAAGGAAAGCTGATGAAAGGATAGGAGATTAGGAAATTCAAGCCAGTCCAGTTGTTTTAGGGAATGGCAGTGGTGGGATTGGATAATGTACTTCTTTGGTAAAAGAAAGCAGTTTCATTCTCAAACTGTCTCTGAGACCTAATAATGACTGCATGGGTCTTCGGACTACATAAAATTGCAAGCTGTAACTGTTCACAGCTGACTAGCATGAAAGCAATACTGAACCTTCAGTTTGAATCTCTTCACCTCCATATGCAACAAGCTTCACACAATTGCCCAAATTAAGTTGCTCACCAGCTCTCACTTTAGCAAATGTTTCTGCTGACATTGCATTACACTTTGAACCAGTGTCTACTTTGAGCTCTGTGGGTTTACCATTGATCAGGACAGTACAAAATACTTCATTCTTTGCCAACAAATCTACTGCATTAACCTTTTCATTGACCACTGATACACCATATACATAGAAAGTAGGGTTGCAACTCTCTATATGATCAGCTTGCTTTTTTGTGACCTTCCTTAATAACTGAATGAGGTTTGCTTGATTTACAAAACTTTTGAAAATTATTCAATTTTTTACACTTGTAAGATTACTGACCAAATGCTAAGCACTTCTCTCTTTTAGACTCATGGTTGGCACCACAATTACGACAGTTAACAATAAGACTTGACTTGGGTTTTGCTGACTCACTCTTATACTTTATTGAGCATGCCCTGTTTACTGAGCTAGTCTTGGAACTTGCTAGAAAGTTATGGGGTCTCCCTGCCACACCCACAGGGATTGCTGCTGCTATGTGTTTAGGCCTGTTTCTGCTTGCCATTTGTTGCATGGTGTCTATGTTTGCTCTGGAGGCTGTTGAAACCATGCTCATCACTTGTAAGCATACTTGTGTGCCTTTCTGTGAGCTCACAGATTTAACAAATCTCTATGGCTTTGCTTAATGTTAAATCACTGTCACGAAACAAAATCTTTCTCACTGCAGCACTATTAACACCACACACAAGCCTGTCCTTTATTAACTCATCTTTCACATCACCAAATCGGCACGTTTTAGCCTTGTTTCTCATGTCAGTGATATAAGCTGCAAAAGTTTCTCTGGGCTTTTGGTCTCTTGTATAAAATAATGTAACATTTGTTTGGGGGTTACACATTTCTCTAAATTTATGTTTCAAGCACTCAGGATCCTCCCTGGATTCAGCCAGTATCACAGTATGATGGTTTTCCCCCTCTCCTGCATATATTTCTGGTGCATACACAAATGAATGCTTTCTTTTAATGGCTTCTGACTCAGCTAAGTTAAGCAAAATGAATGCTCTCATACATGTATCGCTGTCAGAAAAATCTGCTTGCATTAAAATATTGTATTCCTGCTCAAATACTCTCCAATTTTCTGCTATATTATGATCAAATTCAAGTGGACCTGGTCTGTGAAATGCCTCTACCATATCAATACACAGTAGTGAAGGTGCTTGAAATCATGTATGAACATACACACAAATATATATGCCAGAACTTTATGCCAGTACTTGTAATTATGCCCAACAGCACAACAAACTCTTTGAAATAATTGCAGTTTGCCAAATAAGTCCCCATAGCACAAGAACACTCTGAAATCACTGTACTTTATGAAACCACTCCTTATCAGTGTAAGAAATACTTTGAAATGACTGTACTTTGCAAATAAACTGTACACGGCAGAAGAAGCTCAGAGTAAGAAATACTTTGAGATGAATGCACTTTGCAAATAAACTGTACACAGCACAAGAACCTTTCAATGGCTGTACTTTGTGAAATAACTCTGCACAGTGTAAGAAACACTCTGAAATGGCGGCTTTCTGTGAATAAATGCACACAGCACAAGAAACTTTTCAAAATGGCTGTATTTTGACTGCATTTTGCAATATAACTGTACTTTGCACACAGCAAACTCTTTGAAGTAATTGCACCATAATAAAGTGCACACTCTGCAAATACTTTGCACATTCCGAGATACTTCGAACAACTCCAGTTATGCTTTGGATGGCTTTGGTCAATGTGAAATAGTAGTTTGTGCCCAAACACGGTCTTTTACTAAAAAACATGCAGTCGCCTTACTCTTTAAGCTTAATTTTTCCATTTATTGTACTCATTATGCCTTTTTAAGCTCTTATCATGCTCATTATACTTTTCTTGTGCCTGTTTTACTCTAAACGTGCTTGTTATGCAAACCAAAGATAATTCGGAGCCCCATATGAATAGTTCTGCTAATTTTATCAATTAATTTTGTTTAATTAATAATGTGGTTTGTGTGTTTTGTTTGCTTAATAATATGATTTTGTACTACTCATTTGATTAATAATGTGTTTTGTGCCGTATAAATGCACCATTTCATTTTATTTGCCGAATAAACCATTTGTGCAGTTTTCTTTACCTTTAGCTTGTTTCTGGCCCTTTTTTGTCTGAGCTTCGTTTCACTCAACCTGCTTAGTCTGCCTTTACCTTCAACTCTACACCTTATGGCTTGAGGAGTTGTTCTTCTAATCCCAGTTCTGACACCATGTTGCTCATCTGGCCAGGATAAAACAAGACAAACATTTGTGGGTTTGGTTCAAGCAGATTTATTATACGCAAACACATCAGAAATGAGACTTTGCAACTTAAACTTAAACTTATAAACAGACTGACTACCACACTCATACATGTTAAAACTCTGGCTGTTCTCTCAAAATGGCACTACTGCCTGCATGTGCTCAGTATTTATATGCACGTGCTTACATCTGGAAATGCTTCTTAAAGGTACATACACACATTCTGATCTACAGTCCTCCACTTATTTTTGTAGAGTTTTCATGTGGGGAGCTTTTGAGAAGCTGATAATATCTGAATAATTGTAAAAGATTAGGAAGAATAATTGGCCATAATTGGAACTAGAGATGCCATGAGGTCAGTTTGAGGGATTTGATTTCTGGGTGAGACTTGCTGGAGAAATGGGAAAAGAGATCTAGGAATTATGAGACCATAGATAAGGGAACCATACTTGTCTGAGACAGAAACAGGTAATGAGAATTACCAGCAGAAAAGGAAGAAAGGCACATAGGAGTCCAGGGGGCCAAAGATGGACTACCATATCCTTTGATGACAATCCCTGCAGAGGGAGGAGAGTGAAATAGCTGTTGCATTTTGTATTGGTAGGAGTTGCAAAATGGGTGCAGCAAGTCTGGCCACCCCAGCTGAATATCTCAGTCAACACCACTGGACTGAGTGCACTACTTGTGAGGCCTGAGGATGCATCAACTGAACTGCTAAAATATTGTTGTGGCCTGGAATGTGCACCACTATTAGACAGTACTGCAAAGACATTGCCAGTTGCCGCACTCTCATAATTTCTCAGCAAAGTGGGTAAGAGTGAGTTCCCCCTTGCTTGATGTGCCATACCACAGAAGTGCTATTTGTCAAGATCCCCCTAGCTTGTTGGTGTAACATACCACAGAAGTGCTGTTTGTCGAGTTCCCTCTTGCTTATTATTGTACCATACCACAGACGTGCTATGTGTCAGGTTCCCCCTTACTGGTTGATGTACCATGTGACGTCCCCTCTCTGGGCCAGTAATCAAGGAGCCTGAATCCTCACTACTGACACTGGAGAGGGATGTTCACTTGGAATAAAAATAGATACACACTGTATTTCCAGATGCAACTCTCCGCATCAAACACCATTTCCCTTAACAGCATACAGGGAACACACTCAGTCTGGGGTCTGGATTTCTCTCTCCCTCTCTCTCTCTTTAGGGCCCCAGTGAGACTCCCCACTGGTGCAGCTCTAGAGTTGAGACCTCATCCGAGTGTCCAAGCCAAGTCCTCCAGCACCCTCTCTGTGAAACTAGTGCTTTGTGTCTCTGCTCCAAGCAGCTGATACACACACTCTTGAAGATTTGATTTGCATGTGCAAGAGTGCGTGCTCGCACACACACACACACACACACACACACACACACACACACACACACACACACACACACACACACAAACACACACACACATCTGGAAAAGGCTGGCACAGATTTACTAGCTATGCCCCCTTCTGCCCAGACTATAAGGTAGTAACACTGCCACCAGACACTCCAAAGACAGCTACTCTAAGGTTCTTACAAGGATACCCAATTATACTGAGTGAAACTAATATTAATACAAATTATAGTGTTTGACCAATGCAGAAAGGCTTTCAAGAATGGCCACAGAGTCACTAAATAGATACAAGTACTCTCAAAGGTTAAAATATTCTCTAAAGGACAAGCCACAATGAAACATTTTAATATATTTAGTAATAAATAATAAAAGAACATGAAAATACAGAGTATCTATTTACAATAAACACCAGAGCGTCAATCACAGGAAATACTAAACTAACACAGATGAATAGATTCACACAGATACAGAAAAAAACAGTGTTTAACTAATCTTACTATATTTTCCTGACTGATCTATAGAATTACTGTTCCCTGGTCACTTACTAGGGCAAGGCAAGATGAAGTAGGTGAGTGATCCTTCTATGTCAAGTAAAAAAACAGGCTGCTCTGAGGCTTCAGTCTCATCTAGTATTAAAACATCATTTTTTTGTCCTGGATTACAGAATGACATCCCATACATCTGGTCATCTGACGTCTGTTTCCCATACTACCCCCTTTCCTAGCAACTGACCCAGAATCTCACACATATGTGTCAATAATACACACACACAACTTTGCTAAGATATTTTACAGCTACTGGAAGTCATAAAACAATAAAACACTTCCACTCTTCATACAGGAGCTAATAAACCATCCTCTGGCATAGACATTTTTTTGTCTCTGGCTGCAATCAGAACTGTAAAATATAATATTTATGACCTAAATTAAGTAATTTAATTTCATACTATTTTTCAAAGTTAGCTGGAGCTGAGCTTAACCTGTTTGCTTCCAGAATCCTCTGTTACAATATTAGTTTCAATAGTTATAATACAGTCTGACATACAAGTGTATTTCTTTTTCTCTCCAGCAGGACACACCATTGGTACATTTTTAACACAAGCAGCTTTACAGATACATTTTTCAACACAAGCATCTGCACAAAGTTTTCTATACAAATGACATATAATTCTTTACAAAATTCCATCCAGCTATGCTGGCATATGTTACACATCCATGGCCCTAATTCTCCTGGCATAGCTAGCAATACCTCAAATCATCACATACCATACCACAGATATGCTGTTTGCTGAGTACCCCCTTGTTTGTTGATGTATCACACCACAGAAGTGCTTTTTGTCAAGTTCCCCAGTGCTTGCTTATGTACTATACCACAGAAGTACTGATTGTTGAATTTCCCTTGCTTGTAGATGTACCATACCACAAATGTGCTCTTTATTACGTTCTCTGTTGATTGCAGATATACCATATCACAGAAGTGCTGTTTGGATGGATGAAAACCACACCCTAAAGAAACGAGTCCTAAACTGTCTGCAATGCTAGGAGGAGTGCTCTAATTTTCAAAATGTTAATGTGAAGATGGGCCTCCAGATTGATCTATGTTCCTTGGACTATTCTAGCCTCAAAATGCCTCACCTCACCCCAAAGGAGAGGTGTGATAGAGAAAGAGCAAATGGACATTTATGTTTAACTGAAGAGGAATATATCCACCACCTTATATGATGCAAACACAGGGTCAACAATTTCACAAGAGGATGAGAAAGTTGTGCAGACTCTGATCATTGAACTGAGTGTCCACTGAAGAATTTTCATGAAAAATCTTGCATGAAGGACTTGGGTGATTGATGCTGCCATGGACTCCAATAAACAAGGAATGAGAGAGGCTGGAGGAGTGTCTGATTTGAGAATGTCCTGTACCTGCAAATGAAAGGAGGTCAGCCTAAATTCTGGAAGTTTTGCTATTTGAAGACATTTATCCGAAAGGCATCTTCTGAAATCCAAGGATTGTGTTCATCCCAGATTTAACTTTTTGCAGTTTATAGAAATGTTCAAGGATCTACACAAGAGAAATAAATAGTCTCTGCTAGGTTTTAGGATTCCTTGATTCTTGTAGTGAGGAGACAGTCATCCAGGAACCCTTGCATCCTGAAAGGTGCTGCTGCCACTGCTACTGACATGTATTTGGCGAACACTTGGGAGGTTGTGGTGCGGCCAAACAGCAAGGCTCAGAATTGATAATGACTGATCCCCAGCCAGAAGTGAAGGTACCTTCTGGGTTGCATTGTGGTCTTTATATGGTAACTGACATCTTGAAGTTCTAGTAAGCATGTCCAGTCATGTTTCCTGAAAAGTGGAAAAATTGACTGCACTAAGGCCATCTGTAACTTTGTTTTCTTCATGTGTACATTGAGTCCACTAAGGTCCTGTATGGACTTGTGGGCATTATTCCTAAAATCATCTTGAGTGGAGTCTGGATAATCTCTGCTCTGATATGACCCCCTGTATGACTTTTTTTTACAGCATACAAAAAATGTTGTTGGCTATGTCTCTTCTTTGGTGGGGTGGAACATCTGGGAGAAGCTTGTATTATGAGTTAGGATCATACAGGAATGGGATAATGTAACCTTTAGATATAATTTTCTTCACCCGGTTGTCAAGTGCAATGGCCAAAAGAATGTGAAGGTGAAGAGAAAAGCATCTCCTGACTGCCTTCAGAAGGAAGCAGATGGGCACATTTTCAGAAAGCCTGGAAGGGTTAATCATTGAAAGGATTTTAAATCCGTATTCTGCAGACCTCCTCTAACCCTGAGGTGGCATTCACTGAAGTTCTCCCCTTTGCTATGAGTGGCTCCATCAGAAGAGGACCCAAGGAAAAATTCTGGAATGTTTTAAGCCAGAGTTGTTTTCCTACCTTTGGATTCCTAGAGTAAAGGTCACTGAAGGGTAGAGAAATGGACTCCAAGGACAAATATCCCATTAGGCAGATGAATTGTGGAGCTCCCTTCTGATAACCACAATAGACCCACAAAAGGTCCCTTCCACAAAATGATTCTTGGGTAGGTTGAGAACTTTATCCAGTTTATGAGGGATGGATTCCACAATATATGGGTCTTGCGATGCCCTCTGCATGACCACATCTATGAGGTATTCAGCAGGAGGGGACAACCCAGGGAGTAGCTGGACCTTCTCAAAACACCTCAGTAAACACTTCCTCATCAGGGAGAAGGATGTCAGGCCAGCTTTCCTTCTGTCCAAGCAATTCCATGAGCTCACCAAAAGTGGTGTCTTTGGGAAGTGGGGAGGGACCCTTCCTGTTTCATTGAGGCTTATGCCTTTGGTGAGGGATTCCTTGAGTGAATCCAAGTGCCTCCTCTGACACTTATACTTCTTATACAGTTCAAATAGGGAGCCCATCTGAGGAGTCAGAAGTGATGGGATGGTTACAGGCTTTCATAGCTGTACTGCCAATGGTCAGATGGAGACAGCTGAAAGCTGCAGATAAACTGGATGTCTGAATGGAGCAGAGATAACAAGAATGTCCCATCTTGCACATGTTGATGGGATAAAATCCTCTCAAATACCTCCAACGTCAACATGGGTTCCAACAGCACTGAGGAAGGCATAATCTTGTCCCATCCTAAAATACAGTCATATGTGTACATATCTGATGTTTGATTGTGATAAAGTAAAAAAAAATAATGATCACAGTAATGTGGTCAGACTAGTTGCTCTTAAACAGTACACTGTTACTAACCAAGCTACATGGACCTTCTGTGCACACCTCTTATCATGGCCAGTTTTAGACTAGGTGGAGTTCAAGGCAGAAATCATTATTAAACTTATGTCAAAATCTGTTCATACAGTCTGGGATGTGGGGACATCAGGCCTCCAAAACTCTAATTTTTTGGCTGTTCTGAGATACATTTTATGCCTATTTTTGAAAGATAATGACTTGCTAGTTGTTCTTTTTTTCTACAGCTACTCAGAACAGTTATATATGTGCCCAGCAATTTCTTATGTGTCCACAGTTAAAAAACAGTAATATTATTTTTGCACTCACACACACACATACCCCTACACACACACACACACACACACACACACACACACACACACACACACACACACACACACACACACACACACGCGCGCACATACACTGCACACTTAACTGCAGATAAACTGGAAGAAGACTAATTCACTTATGTTATATGGCAATAAAAGAAACCAGGGCACATAGATAAACTCATAAGGAAACAGAGAGGGCATGCAGACTCCACACAGAAGAAACTAGAGCTAAGAACCCAACCACAGTAATGTGCTATGAGATGTCAATACTACTCACTGCAACACTTTACCAATGATATGTTACTTTCGCACACATCCTGATCCTGTCAGACCACCAAAGATAACCATCTATCATATGCAGTACTGCTGCTTGTGATGGAAAGTGGGTGATACTTGAAACACTGGACTGCAGTAGTGTCTTTGCATGTTGCTTAGAATGTTACACCAGTACTGTAGTTTTGGTGCTGTGTACAACACAGTAACATTCTGAACCTTCTGCAAGTGGTAAAAGATTAGGTACTGCAGTCAACACGTGCAGAGGAGTTAGTCATAGTAAGAAGCACTGTCCTTTATGTTTAACTAGTAATAGTACAACAAAAGTGTATAGTAATAATTGTAGCAAAATGGAAACAAACAACATCAAACAGGGCTTGGACCACAACAATTGTGAGCTGGGCAGAGCAAGTGGAATAGAACAGCCTGCAACATCACATACACTGGTCCATATACCAGGGATTTTGTTTTGTTTTCTTTTCTTTGGTATGCCCTAAATAGGCAGGTCTAGTAATATGAGCATTATCACATGTAATGTCAGTTAGCTCAAGTTCTCCTTAAATGCTGTAGCTTATCAATAATCTGTCCCATGATTGGGGCACATCAACATCTCTGGGGATGTGTCTTTATTATAGGCAGAAACCCCTCCCTTTCTTCGTGAGCAAACCAGTAAAGGCACTGTTTAACACCACTCCCTCCCCAGCTCCTGCAGTGCCCAAGCCACTAGATGATCACGGGTTACCTTGGTCACAGTTAGGACTCCATCCCTGTATGTCAAGGAGCTGGGGAGCATGCATTGTCTGAAGGATATGAAGTGTAAAACTCAAATGTCTATCATTTTACAGTGACTGCACTACTCAACAATTGCCAGAAAACTACAAATTTTATGAGGAACATACCAAAGATTTGAGACATTATGTGAAAAAAGAACAGTAGAGGTGAGTGGCTTGTTGTTTTTTATTTGCAGTTGAGGACTATGTTTAAAAATGATCAAATAAAAGCACGGGTAAATCACATGTAACCACAAATATCCTCTACACTCATCAATTACAACCGATGTCCTGACTGAGTACACCACAAATGTCTGATTGTGGTGATAAGTAAATAAATAAATCCTAGTCACAATAATAAAGTACTCTATCATACTTCACGCAAATGTACATTAGTCTTGCAAAACCGTATTTGTGAATGTTTAAACTGAGCTAACAAGAATCTCTGTTACTTTTAACAGAGAGTTCACCCCACCCAGCAGTTATAGCTACTTCAGTGTACATGTTAAATGTCTGATTGTGATAAGAATTATAGCCATGTATTTATTTCAGTTTTGTTCTACACAAACAGTTGCTATTCATTAAAGTGTTCCAAGCAGAGCTCTCAACCTTTTAACTTAAGAATCACAGACAAAAGGCAAAAACAGTGAGAGACAAGAGACCAAAACCAGGGACAGATTATATATAAAGTTGCTAGAATATCAGGTTTTACATTAGCATGTATTTTTATTAAGGATATGAAGTTTGAAACTCAAATGTCGGTCATTATTTAGCAACTGTAATCTTCAACAGTTTGCCAAAACAGAAAATATTTGCAAGGTGTAAGCCAAAAATATGGGTCTATATTAGAACACTGAACGTTCAAAATTTCGAGTGTTCTAATATCGACCCGTTTTCAGCGAATGCTGAAAATATCGAAGAAACAGAAAACTGAATTTTTTCCTAGGGAAAGAATTCAGTTGTCCATTTCTGTTGCTTCTGTATTTTCAGTGCTGTTGTGGAAAGTTACTGGTCGGGTTCAGGTAAGTGTGCGATTGTGTGGATGTGAGGGTTAGGGCGGGTTAGGTGAGTTAGGGTTAGGGCGCGGGTCAGGTAAGTGTGCGATTGTGTGGACATGAGGGTTAGGGTGGGGTAGGTGAGTTAGGGTTAGGGCGTGGGTGAAGTGACTGTGTGATAGTGACAGATCTTAGGGTTAGGGTTTGGGTTAAGGTAAGTGGATAGTTAGTAGTGTATGTATAGTTTAGTGTAGGTTTAGGTGTAAGAGTTTAGGTGTATGTGTGTGGATTGCTGTTTGTTTGGTGTGCTTGTGTTGTGTGTACGTGTTTTGGAACAGCAAATTTTTTCCCTAGGAAAAAAATTTGCTGTTCTGTATGTTCGATTTTTTTAATTTTCGATTCCTAGGGTTCGATATTAGAACACTCAAAATTTTGAACGTTTGGTGTTCTAATATAGACCCAAAAATATGATGCAGAATGACAGCCATTTAGGTATGGCAGTAGAAACTTGACAATGATGAATGGCACAACACTTTATCCATTCAGCAATTCATCTAGCAGGAAGTGCAGCAGTACAATGCCCCCTACACATGTACATACCCCCTCAGCATCATTCTATGACAGAATTTGCACTCTGCAGAAGTTTCACTCACATACAGACCTTTCCTCCAGTTAATATATGCACGATAACTTACAAATTGTTTACTAACATATCATAATTTTGTGGCTAATCATGAACATAGAACTGTTCAAGCCACCCATTTCATTTCTTCTTTCAATGAACTTTTTACATACACAGACGCACACATACATATACTTGTTTACTTACAGATGACAACAGTCCAGTAGAACAACATGAGAGGTCAGTTTATCTCTGGTGTTGACCAAGTAATTTATCTTCTGTCACTTGTTTTAAATTATTCTAGGCATTCTAATAAATTCCATTTGGATGTCATTTCCTTGTTACATTTCCACTGTGACTTAAAAACCTTAAAGTGACTTTACTGTAAAGCAAAGTCTTGTTATAGAGATCATTTAATGACTGCAAGCAGAAATAAAATAGTTGCAGTAATTAAAAAGTTGTGATGGATTTTAAGAACAGATAATACAGATCTTATAAAAGGAGTGCACTGATATATGTAAAAACTACACCAATACATTTTGTTGCTTGTTACTCTATTCGAGGATAAGTACTTTGCGCTATAAAGCGGGAGACACTATAAACATTTCTGTCTCTTACAGCATAGTGTGTCAGACTGCAAACAGCCAAAACAGTATATTATTTAATTAGCATAGTGAAAAAAACCTCCTTCCCTCCTGCTCTTTGTATTATGCTCATCACTTGCAGCTGTTTACATTTAATTGCTTAAGCAGGTGAGCCAATCTTCAACTTCTGAACTTCTTCCTTGCCGCTTCACCTTTGCTAAAACACAACTCCTTCCTTTTACACTCCTTGTACAGTGTACGCAACAGGCACCAGCAAGAAAATCTGTCTGGCAATTCCAATGACTATTTTTTTCAAACAAAACTTCCTGCTGCTCGTAGTTATAATTCCCGGCTCCTGCAGCTGCAGGCAGCAATGGACTGATGATGTAACAGATCACAGCAGGTTGTAAGTCAAACTGTTGAAAAGAAATCACAATTTAAAGGAGCCACTCAGAAATTTTGTGGCATCATATTATTTTAGTAAAAAAAAAAAAAACAGTAATCGGCATCATCATCATCATCATCATCAACCCCCTTTTTCCCATTTTCTACAAGGTGCTGGGGTGTCATGTCGCTTGTACCTTCTCTCAAAGTTCAGTGTAGCTCTCCCACCTTCTTCGACTGTCATACCTGACTGTCGCAGGTCTTCTCTCACACAGTCCATCCATCTGTTGCTAATTGCCCTTCTTTCCTCTTGCCTTCTTCCAGTCTGTCCCAAATCTTCTTTACCAGATAGTCTTCTCTTCTCTTTGATTTTCTCTGCAGTTGGAAAAACGTTAGTATTTTCTGGTAAACACTGTATTATTGAGAGTTATGATTTCAAGCTGCTTCACACAAATCACATTAATCCTGCAAACAAAGAATAATGAGCAAACAGCAGTAGTTAGTCATATTCTCCTACAGACAGGCATGCAGTTTTTATGTATTACTCTAAATCTCTTGGAAAGTTAACAGAAATGGAAGTTGTGTATTTGCCATAATGATGGATCTTCATTATCCCACTCCATCTACCACAAATGATGGGCTAAATGCCATCATAGCAGATTTTAGCCGGCAACAACTCCAGAGTTTGAGCTTCTCATTTATCCCACAATGCACCTGCATCCTCTCAGCCCCTCACATCGAATTTGCCCCTGAAGCATGATTTGCTGGCTATGGGAAGGATGAGAAGACAATGACTAGAGTATGGGCTTCAGACTTTGGTCTGCCAGGTCTGTCCAGAAGCCAGGGAATGAGAGTTGGGGAGGAAAAGGTGGGAAGATTGTTGAAGTGGACTAAGAAGGGTAACAAACATCCAACATAATGGTAGGTGCATAACTTCCATATCTTACATATGTTCACGTGTCCCATCAGTGACATACTTTTTCACCTCGACTGATGGGACAGAATCTTTAGATAATTACATTCCTGGGTGGCATCATGGCAGGATACTCTTGAGGATGGTGGATCCAAAGGATGATCTACTTCTAGATATCATATTCAGCTTGTTGTGCTTAATAAAAGTATGCATTGTTGACCATGTTTCTGCAGCACAGATATCATTAATTGAGGAATTTTGGAAAAAGGCCTGGGAAACTGCTTTGGAATACATAGAATGCCCCCTGGGTTTAGACAATAGTTTTATTGTTGAAAAAATAAATGTGAGTGATATAATCTGATAACTATCTGGACAGAGTAACATTGGACACCTTGGCACCCAGCATAGAAGAGGAGAAGGAGATAGACAATTGGTTATTCCTGTGTAGATATTTTCTGTGATACAGGTAATAGTAGAGTTGTCTATGAACATCCAATAGTAAAGCAAAACTCTCCTCAATTGCTATTACTGGGAAAATACTGGTAGATGAATGTTTTGATTCAAGACAGATTCAGAAGTGACCTTAGGCAAAAGGGAGGGTTAGTTTTGAGAGAGACTGTGTCATTGTGAAAAACTAGACTAGATTAAATTAAACTAGACTAGGGTCTGCAGGAGAAAGTGTGTAATTTGAAAATTCTTCTGCAGATGTTCTAGAATCCAGAAGCAACATTTTCTAGGAGAGGTATTTTAAGCTGCAGGAAGAAGTGGGTTAAAAGTGGGCTCATATTAGGGCCTCTAAGAATAAATTCGGGTTCTTTGGAAAAGAGAGATCTTTAATGGGGAGTTTCGTGAGAAAGGCTCCTTTAAAGACGGGTATAAAAACATATTGGGAGGCTAAAGAGAAGGAATTAAAACCTTGGTGAAAGTTAGAAATAGCTGCCAATTGAACCTTGATAGTGGTATAACTGGAACCAGAGTAAAAAACGTAGTCAGGAACTATAATACCAAAGGAAGTGGAGTCAAAAAGGGAACCAGACCATGCTGTACCACACAAAGAAAAATCTAATGACTAGATGTGTCCTTCTGAGAGGATCAGAGGTTCTGAATTACCGTGTAGGAACATGAAGCATTTTTAGACATCACTGCAGTGCAGTTGCAAACAACACATGATTAGCTTTAGAGAAGACATGTCCAGATGAGACTTCCCATACAGGTGTGACAGCAGATCCAGGTAGGCATCAAGCAGCCAGTGCAGCTTCCTGAGGTGAAGCCAATGGGAAACCAAATTTGCCAAGCTAAAAATGCAGATGAGTATAACTAAGGCCTTGCACAGAGAAGCTTTTTGTAGGAACTTTGGCATGAGAGGAAGAGGAGGGAACACATAAAGAAGTCCAAGAGGCCAAGAAGGGACCAATGTACCCCAAGGTGTCTGTCTATGTGGAGGGATTATAGTAAGGCAGTTGCTGCATTTGGTATTGGATGGGGAAACATAGGGGTCATAGCAAGGCTGGCCTCAGTAGTGAAAAATCGTCTGTGCTACTAATGAATTGAGGAAGCACTCATGAAGCATCAAAATGCAATGAGTGAGCCTGCCCTGTATAAGGCTGGTCAGATCTGGAATGCACACCTCAACGAAAACGTTCTGTGAAGATGTTGCCCAGTGCCATACTCTCAAGGCCCCACAGCAGTGTAGGTAACAATGAGTTCAACCTTTCTTGTTGATGTGCCACACTACTAAGTGTTGACCATGTGGATTACGATCACACCCTAGCTAAAGAAGTCCTGTAGATCCTGCAATGGTAGGAGGACTGCCCTTATCTCCAGGACACTGATGTGAATATGATTGCATCTTGCTGAGATCATGGGCCTTGGATTGCTCTCCCTTTGAAATGCCACCCCACCCCAGAGAGGAGATGTCTATAGTGATTGTGGTTAACAGGAGGAGGAGAATGGAGAGTTAACCTAACGTCAATGAGTGTGATTGTATCCACCAAAGTAGATGCTGTCTGCAGACTGATAAAATATGTGTAGGATGATTGAGAGTGTAGAAACTAAGATCATTAGATGCTGTATGTCCACTACAACATTCTTGTAAAATCTGGCATGAGGGACAAGAGTAATTATGGCTGCCATCATACCTAATACTTAAAGGACTGGGGGAGAAGGAGAAGAAGTTATCTGATAAGCCTTAAAATGAAGGCCCAGAGAAAGAGAGAGACAGAGAGTGAAACATCTGTCATTTGGAAGTTTTGCAATTTTTAACCTTGTGTCCAGATGACATTGTATAAATTTGAGAGTATGAGAGGACTCCAGCTTACACTTTGTGAGATATGAGGAAATGCCCAAGGACAGACACAAATGTAACAATAGTCTCTTGGTGAAATTAAAGACTCTTCTTTTGTGGCAATGAGGAGATAATCATCTTGATATGGCTCCTTCTCAGATGAGTTGGTGCTACAGACATGAACTTGAATAACACCCAGGTGGCACTGGTGTGACTACATGGTAATTTTCAAAAATTGTAATGACTGGCTGTGAGCCAGAAATTGAGATAAGTTCTGGATGGCTTTGCAATTTTGATGTGGAGGTAAGCATCTTGAAGGTCTATAGAGCACATCTATTCTCCTTCTTGTAAGGAAAAATTGCTTGCACATTGACCTGCTAGAACTTTGGCTTTTTTAACAAAATATTTTAAATCTAAAATTGGCCTGAGGTCATTTGGCTTCTTTGGAAACTAAATGGAATCAAGAATAAAGGTCAGATCCTTTCTAGTCTAGTGGGACTTCTTGGATTGCTCTTTTTGAAGAAGCTTGGAAATCTCCTGTGCCACTGCTCTCTTTTGTTGAGGTAGCTTGTCTGGGAGAGGAGTGGATGACTGGGAGTTGCTGTGAAGGGAATTGTGAGTCTCAGTATATTACAATCTTCACTTAGCTGACTTGTGTGATGGCCAATTATGATTCCAGGTAAAGAAACCATCACCCCCAACTGCTTACAGAATGGAGCAGTTGGGCAAGCCCTCAGTAGCACTAGGATGGTTTCTCAGAAGGCATACCATTGAATCCCTGGTTCTGCCTAGCCCTTCTGCATCTAAAGTGGTTTCCATTGAAGGGTCTCCCCTCTGACATGGGTATATCTATCAAAAATGAAATGAAAGGGAAGATGCTGGGCTTTCTAAATCCCAGTGCTTTGGTGCTCTTCTGGTTCTAGAGAAGGACCTCTGGGGCATCTTAAAGCATACTCCAACAGCAGATAACATCTTTCATTCCTGTTTGCTTTTAAGGACTCTTTCCTTAACTTTGGGTACAAAAAGTGGGGACCCATCATCAAAAGGACGTTTACAAATGATGCCTTAAAGTTGTCAAGATGCAGCCAAGCATGGCAATGCATTGCAGTGTCAGTGCCTGTTGCTCTGACCACTCCATCTGTGGCATTCTCTAACAGCCTATTGGAAAGGTTGGAAGTAGAGACCATGATAGCCAACTAGGGCTCAGTCTAATTCCAGGTATCTGGGGTGGGGACCTTCACAGAGAATCCAGAGTCTGTTCTACAAGGTCTCTCTGGAACCTTGTAATTTGAGTTCAATAATTAAACCCTAAGACAGAAAAAAGTTCTAGAGTAGTAGGCACACTTCCCCATATGATCAATCATTTTACACTCTTTGTTAGGAAAATAAACTGTAGAGCTTTCTTCCAAATATTCTATCTTAGTGACAGCCACCAGAATAATACAGTAGACAAAAGGTCCTTTACTCTAATGTGGTCTGTCTTTGTGCAGGCATAAAATTTTGTCTGACTTGCAGGGCATGTACTCAGCTATATCAAGCTCCTGTCACAACTTTTCTACCATCAGGTCAATAATGTAGCCAGTAGGAGGGACCATCCAAGATGTACAGAGGGCAGTCCTGAATGCCTTGAGTAACATATTCTATATCAGGGGGTAGGGCAATGGATCATGTATCACTCTGATGCATCATCTGAAAAATGTCACCAAATTTGGGATCTTCAGGAAGGGAGAATATTTCCTGTCACTGAGGTCAGTGACTGGGGTAAAAGAATTTGTAGGGGAATCTGTGTGCCTCATTTTACACATACACATTCTGGCAACACAGAAAGGAACTTGCCAAAATTACCAACGTTTCCTGGGCTCCACATTGGAGGGGGGGCAGGGGGCATTCAAGTCTGCTCTGTTCTATGGGTTGAAGATGAGGACTGAAGGGTTCACAAAGACCAGTGTTGATGGGTGAAACTGAGACAGCAAGTGCATCCCCTTCCTGTATCAAGGTATGGATGATTAGTATCTCAAATAACTCAAAGGATGATGCCAAGCCTGACAGCCCCTAGAATATATAAATATCCACTGGGATTCCATCCAACCCATGTGCTTTTTAGTTATTGATTGATTTACTTGGTTGTTTGCTTGTTTATTTATTAACCAGGTTGACATATAAGGCACAAGTGACTTCTTTCCAGAGGTGACCCAGAAACTTTGTCTAGTTAAGTGAATTGCTTTGTCTGATATAGCAGATTAATGGAAGACTAAGGGAATCAAAGCCAGACAATAAAATGAGGCTCATTAGCAATTCATAGATTTTTTTATGTTAAACTGCCAAAAGACAAAAGCTGATCTCACCTTTTATTGCCCTCAGGTAACAAATCCACCACCTCCCCATATTAGCTCTTCAGTTACCCACTATATGGACCATTCAACTATATTTCAAATTGCTGCCTATAAACCTTCAAACACAATTTATGACCACTTGTGACTTTATAACACTGTGTGAGGTCTCTGATGGTCTGACATGAAAAATGATTTTTTTTCTAAACTGCCATATGCAACATTATGGTTAACATATGCCCCCATTAAACCCATATTGTCAGAATACCTATTCTGATGCCTGCTATCCTCAGCCACAACAGCTTTTAACTTGCATCCTTAGCAGTCTGGAGTTTAATGAGCAGAGGTGTCTGCAGTACAGATTACATAGAAACTTCACTAACAACACCCTTACCCACCTCTCGGGGGCATTACCTTAATCTATTTGTTTTAATCTTTTGTCCTCGGTGCAGCACTTAATATATTCTCAAACAAAGGCTTTAAAATGGCTCACCATAGAGAGGAGTACTCTTCATGCTCCACTTGGATGTGACTGAAAGGCTATACCAGTTTATTAAGTGACAGATGAAAGTAAAGATCTCAAGGCAAAAACTGAACTTCCAATACTTTGGCCTTCTCATTTTCTCTTCTATTTCCAAAAAAAAAAAAAAAAAAAAAAAACAAGTTGGTAGTTAGGCACTATGACCTCATCAATATTAATGCCCTTATATCCTGTACCCACCTCTGGAGAGACTAGCTAAAAATCAAGCCTGCTCATGCTACAAGACTGTTCAGAAAATCTAAAATATATTAATATATATTGATGTAAGTCCCTGTGGTTTCATAGATTTGACATTCAGAAAACATACACACTAACATGAGGCATTGCCTGAGCTGTTAAATGCATTTTGACACTACCACTTACCTTATCCAAATGAGTTAGTCTAATATAATGAGTGGTGCTAGTATAGTGTATGGGTCCAATATAAAATTAAAATAACCTTCCCTTATAATATGTTTATCTTTTGGAATTTTTCTTACTAACATGATATAAAATTTATCGACTTTGGGAATATAAAAAGTATAATTTAACAAGTGTAAAGAATTATACTCACTGTCACTGCCAAAATGTTCCCAGCTTTGTGGCATAAAATGATTCCATCTCTCAGAGGAAGCTCCTTCCCACAACAACTGAAACATCCCTTTCTGTGAGGAATCAATGCATATGTGCTATTCTTTTCACACTCAACCCTTCCACAGAGCACTTGTTTCTTCTTGCTTCAGGTTTACTCCATGAACTAGAGTCATAGCCATTTTCACTGTAACAAAATGTTTCAGCATCATACCGTACTTTGTAGATGTGCCCCTCACCCTCAAATATTTTGCTTCACAGATGTCACACTTATTCAGAAGAAGTATTGAAAGTCATAACTCCCTTTTAAACCGAGGTAGACAAAGTGGGGTGACAGCCTCTGTCAAACATCAGCTCCCTTAAAAACACTTTTATAAGATTCTAAGTGACCCACAATACAAACAAAAATGACTGACTTCAACAATTGGTTTAGTTTCTGGTGTCATTGAAAGGAGATCCAGTATCTGTCAGCCTGGGATGACATGGTCAACAGACCTTGATTCTTTACCAGAGATGGTCTTCATCTGTCACTCCTGGGATTTTGGTTACTGGCTAAGGCTCTTGCCATCCCCATAGTGCCTTTTTTAGGCAATGTCACAAGAACAAAATTCCCAACTTAAAAATATCCTCTGTAAACAACCACCAGGTTATGCTGCTAAATACTAGAAGTCTAAACCAGAAACTGCACTCACTGGAAGCAGTCCTTACCCTGGAAGATGCTGACATTTGTGCAGTCACTGAGACCTGGTTTAAGGCTGCAGAGAGCACCCCAGCTATACCAGGTTACATTTCCTTCCACACGTTCAGACCACAAACTGAAGGCATGAGAACTAAAGGAGATGGTTTATCAATATTTATTAAAGATAAATACATCTCTAGATTGGTTAAACAACACTATTCCATTGAATTAGTTCAGGTGCAATTGACTATAGCTAAGACCCCTCTTCAGGTCATTGCCAGCTATAGGACCCCCTCCATGAATCAGGACATCCACTCAGCCTACTTGGATCTACTTGAGTCAATGAAGATACAACCAAACACCCTGGTTTTGGGTGACTTTAATTACCCATCCATAGACTGGGTAAATTATATGTGATCTAACTCACTTGCCCAAAGGTTCCTGAACTTCGATAACTCCAATGCCCTGGACCAGCTGGTTGACACACCCACAAGGGGCTCAAACATCCTGGACCGGGTGATCACCAACATGGGGGGCTGCTGCACCACCCCCAGTGTGTGCCATCCCTGGTGAGATATGACCACAAATGAGTCTCGCTAGAAGTAACTATAACACAAGTCCTCCCTTAGCAACGACTAGACTAACAAAATTCTCCAAGGCCAATCACAGCTGCTTACGTGATGGCATAAACAGCTTCATAGCCCCTCCCTCCACTGATGGAACAGGCATCTATTTTGAGCTATACACCAATGCTTTATACAAGCACTTGTACAGTTGTATTGACTCTGATGGTCCTGATAGAACCAACGTAAGATCTTCAAGGAAAAACAAACCTGCCTGGTGGACAACTGCCATTAATAGGCTATGCAATAGGAGAAAGAAATTGCTTTCTATGAGTAGAAAGGAATGGTCTCAAAACTGGAAACACTCCCTCCTCAACTTAAACAAGCAAATAAGACTCCTAGTGAAGTCCTCCAAAGCTAACTACGAATCCAAATTAGCTTCTCTAACTAAGAATAACCACAAGGCATTCTTTAGTTACATCCATAACTTCAAAGGTAAGACCCATATTTGCTCTGAACTCATAGTTAATGGCACTACATATACAGAACCTGTGGCTATATAGCAAACCTGCTGGCTGACAGGTTCAGTGAAAACTTCACTCCCCTGTCCCTGCCACATATACCCCAAAGCATCCCTAAAACTTGTCCCCAACCAAGTATCTCCAAAGATCAGGTCTTAAATGCCCTCACCAAGGCCAAAAACACAGCCTCTATGGAACCAGACAACATCCCTGGCTGTGTTCAACATGGGTTGAGACAGGAATTAACATCACCATTAAGCATGCTTTTCAATCACAGCCTAAGCAATGGCTTTGTCCCAGTGGAATGGAAAACAGCCACTATCATTCTTTTGCACAAAGGGGGTGCATCCATGGACCCCGGGAACTACAGACCCATTAGCTTGACCAGCCTTATCTGCAAGGCCATAGAACAAATAATCATGGACTTTATTAACAAAGATATAGGAAATCTCCCAACACTCGACTCCACCCAGTCTGGCTTTGTCAAAGGGAGATCATGCCTGTTAAACTTGGTGGACTTCTTTGAGAAAGTCACCAAAGCCCTACATGAGGGCAAATCTGTGCATATGGCCTACCTACATTTATCCAAGGCCTTTGACACAATCCACCACTCAGACATCATTGATAAACTCACCCAGCTAGGTATCAACCCATATATTATCAGGTGGATTGCAAACTGGCTCACTGATGGAACCCATATGGTCAAAATAGGGGACTTCACCTCCTCCAGCAGATCCGTAGCCAGTGGTGTTCCACATGGATTGGTTCTGGGACCCCCACTTTTCGGAATCTACTTCTCTGAAGTGCAACCTAAAACTGGAAGACTGTGGCTGACAAAGTTTGCTGATGACTGCAAACTGGGAGCTATCACTGAAACCCCTAGCAATGTCAACATCCTGCAAGAAGGTCTTACACAGACTAATGACTGGTGGTAAAGTCATAGTCTTAAACTTAATGCAAAAAAATGCATCATCATCCCCTTCAGCAAGGGTGATGTTCCTGCAAACTACCACATCAATAGCAATACCCTAAGCACACAGTCAACATGAGATATCTGGGCACACAGGTCGATAGCAACCTTAACTTCAATCACCATGTCTCCACAGTGGTAAGAAAGACATTTTATATTGCTCTTCTCATAAGTAAGGGCATTGCCTCCAGAAAAAAAGAGGTTATAACCCCCTTGTACTCTTCTGTCATCAGGCCAGTAATAGAGTACAACACTCCCTTTGGTATCTTCCTTTCCAAACACTTGCAGCAATTAGAAAGACCACAAAGGTTCCTTAGAAAGAAAATTCAGGGTCTTCAAAATCTGTCTTATGTGGACAGACTGAAATCATTGTCACTTTACTATGTGTCATGCAGACTGCTCAGAGATGACCTGTGCCTCGCATATAGAGCAATCTCTGACCCAGCTTTAATGGAAATGCTGCACATTCTCAAGTCAAATGGCACATGGGTCACTTGCTCAAAGGACCTTAACCTGGTATGTGACATCAACAGAACTTGCTGGAGAGACAGATTTGTCTCACAGAGGTTGCCCCACCTTTGGAACATGCTTCCCATTCATGTTAAACAGAGCCCGTCATTGGCCCTAGTTAAGCATAATTTGGACAATTTGGATGGGTAACCAGAAATTTGCCCCGGGGCTTCCACCTCTGTCCCTCTTTGACAGGGGCAATAGCTGCTGGTTTTAGTGTTTGCTTGAACCAGACACCCTTGGGAACATGCATTGAGGATGGCAAGGCTAGTAAGGGCCCTGGAACCATTAGCCTAGTAACCTCCTATAATCCTATGATCCTATGTAGGCCAGGTACTTGGGATGTATGGGAAAGAATCCCTGCTCCCTCAAGTCACAACAAAACTCCACCATATTCAACTATGGAGAAGTTAACGATGTCAGCATCTTCAAATTAAGGTTGCCAAACCAGGAATATAATCAGAACACTGCATTCTTGAAGTGCTGTGAAATAACATTATGGTTTTAAGCTATACTTGAAACAGAGAAAAGGCAATAGCCTCATTGCATGAGTCAAAAAATGTTAGTCTCATTTTATATACTGAAAATACATCTGTCCCAAAGCACCACAAAAAATCAAGACTCTATACACTGAGCTATGATACAGATGACTAAATTTTGTTTTGTGATCTACAAATAGACACCAGAATCTCACTGAAGTCATGTGGCGATATGTTTTAAGTTGTATGTTTGAAGTCAAACACAAGAATCATGGGAAGTGAATACTTTGGAGACCCCTTAGAACTTTCAACATTTTGTGTCAGATACATGAGTTCAAACAAGCTCTCCAGGATAACAGTAGTAAAGGCTGCAGCATTGCTTCTACGGCTAGAGCATCTCTCCAGGTGGGCCTTTCCAGCTTTGGGTTGCTTGCTACCTAGTTATTTGGCAGGCTTAGATGGGTATGACCTTAACATCTTTCTTTTCATCTTCCTCTACCATACAGACTTTGGTCAGTCTTTTTCTTAACAACTTGCTTTCTGTATGCTTCCCCAAATTCTATTGATTAGAGTAATGCATGGATTAATAATGTGTATTTGCCAAATCCAAAGGCTATATACAGTCCATAACTGCTACAGGAGGGAGGAAAAAAAAACTTTCATCTCTGGCCAACTGCAAGTATGCAGGGAAATGTATTTGAAAATTAAGGCCTGGCATACAGCTGGTTAAAATACCTTTTTTATAGCAAACAGCTGAATAGTTAGTTTGCACATATACTCAAGCTCCTGCAATAGAACCTAAGTGACTTTCTTCCAAACATTCTTAAAGGATCTGTTCTTATGCAGAAAACTGAGGTAATAACTGATTAAAAAATGAGGATAAGCTGATATTGCGATGCTTCACACATGAACTCTACTGGATCAGAGCACTTTTCTTCCTCTGGCAGGAGTATAAAATATCTGCAGGTTATTCATAAATTAATTATTTTCAAGATAATCTTTTTTATTCTGATGTGTGAGTTTTTAATTCCTTAGTACAGTGGTTTTGCCTGCATGCACGCTAGGTCCATTTGGGCCTGCCATTAGGAATCTTAATTATTTCAGTTTCAGATTTTAGTTATCAATTTATTTACTTAATAACTGTGGGGGGGGGGGGGGCTGCCCCAAGGATTCTTTTCTGTTTTATAGAGTCTGACTGCATATGAACAAACCAGAAATATATATATATATATATATATATATATATATATATATATATATATATATATATATATATATATTTGGAATATATTTGTTATTGCAAATATGGTAGGAAGACTTAAAACTATTTTATGAGGTTGACTGCATGACCAAAAATAAGGATTTTACTGGAGGAATAGATTTGTTTTATGACTCTTTTATGGTGACTGGGATATTGTTGTCTCTTGTGCCAGTGGGTTCAAAGTAATTTAGCTTTATGTTTGCTTTGCTCTTTGTTACCACTCTTCCTGTACTGAAGCATATGCTGCTTTAGTTAATAAATAACTCTTCATAAAAACAATAATAAACGAAAGTAGAACTCTGCTGGTGCTGGCAGTCACAGAACGGACATTTTGAAAATTGCTAAAACAAGTGTTTTACTGTCACTATTTCTAAAACCGGGGCTACTGAATATCTGTGCTGGAACCATCCAAGCTGCATAAACAAATGTAGATAAAATCTTCACTTTCTGGCTAACAAGTCAGGGTCCATTACAAGGATGCTACTCTTCCAGTACTTTCCACAACTTAAGTAGCAGCTGCATGGTCATGAAGTGCCATTTTGGTAATGTCAGTTACTATAAAAATGAAACATCCATTAAAAGTCCTGACTCACTTATTATAATGGTTATTGCAAAAGGTCCAATATCAGGTGAGAAACTCAAACTGTAGTGCCACGCTCAGGAGTGGCCTTAGGTCAACTTGTGCCCTAGGCAAAAGGGCTCCACGGCTCCCCCCACCACACCACCTGGTGCCCTATCCTGATCTACCTACACCAAATAAATACAGGAAAAGCGCCCCTGCTAGAGCGGCACCCTAGGAGGATGTCTAGTTGGCCTATGCCTAAGGCCGGCTATGACCACGCTATAATTAAATGAAGTATAACATTTCTTGCTGTCTCTAAAACCTACAATGCAGGAGTGCCATTGGTGCCTCCTAGTCTAAAAACATCATTGCTTACTGAGCTCCTTATTAAGAACAGCTCTGCAATGGAGTCTCCAAATGCAGACCTGGGCCTAATGAGCTGAACTTGAGACAACAGACACAAGCCCTGTTAACTGCATGATTTTCTGTGTCATAAGATTCATGATTTGTGAGTTTTGTGTGTGTGTGTGTGTGTGTGTGTGTGTGTGTGTGTGTGTGTGTGTGTGTGTGTGTGTCTGCCATGATATTTATAAATCCCACTAACAAACTGCCACGTTATTAGTTCAATATCAGTATGGGATTGGGATGTCTCTATTAACATATTTATATATGTAATATACATGTATGTATTTGTTTGCTTGCTTGATTGTTTATTACATGTTTTGATTACCGTGGTGCCTTATTTTTTTATTAATTTCTCCAAATGTCTTGAGTTTTTAACCATGACAAGAATGGGACTCACTTCTGAGTTAGGGTATGGTTAAAGTTTATGAAGTTAGTATTGCTTAAATCATTAATGCTTGCCAAGACTGCTCTTCTCAGCACCTGCAATGTTCTCAGACTTGCCTCCTTTTGGAGTTCATACAGAGGTAGCAGCATTACCTAAGGTAAAGGTACTCTGAGAATTAACAAGCGTATTTTAAATATGCTTTAAAATTCTTTCTCATTAGTCGTGTTGTTCCTGCCTGTATTAGAACTTTCTAGGTGTCTATATTCCACATTGCTCCAGTTTCTGCTTGCAAATCCTGGTATTTTATGACTTTGTGTCTCTCAATATGTAACACATTATAATCACTGGGTGTAGCCATTTCAATGATTAATGCTACTTTTGACCTTTTTTGGTGGGCTGCTGTATCTGGTGGTTTTCTTGCACTTATTTTCTTAACTGTTGGCATTGGATGATCCCATGTGATCCAAACTTCATTACTGTCAATAATAAATTGAGGTTCATGTTTCCAGTGCTTCTCACTGACTTGTATATTGCAGGGTTTTCACAATCTGCAATGCAACAGTCTTGCCACGTTATTCTGCTTTTCAGCACACAGACTCACAGCCATGAGTGTATCACAACCAGCAATGAGATGTGTTGTCTTTTTCTCCCATGTTTTCAATAGACTTTGGAAACTATCATGTATATAACCCACTATCTTTGTTCGCCATTATTAGCCTTTCACCTTTTAATTTAAATTCAGCCCTCCTCAATTGAGTCTACATCAAATCTTAGTCAAAATGTAGTTATTCTAGGAGTTCTCTATACCTAGCACTATATTTATGAGCTTTCTAATTTTGTTTTCTTTTCCTCTAGTCCTTTTCTTTATGTTCTTCCTTTTGTTTTTGGCATTTTCAGTTACTGTCTGATTCTCGTCTACGTCTGGTTTGATTTCCATTCCCACTCCTCTTTGGATCTGATGAGGTCAGAAAACATATGCAGTCCCATGATTCCACTAGGTTTGAGATCTATTTAAAGTGCACAACTGTGGAGAAAAGCTCCAAGCAGTATAAGTAATACTTTGGAAAATCATGCAGTGTAGCAAACAGCCTACAAAAAGCTTGATAACAATGAATTAATGGAACAATACAATCGTGTTTGCGCAACCTAAGAATATTGAAAATATTGAAATTGCATTAAGTACAAAATTATTTAGCTACATGGACATAATTTACCACATTAACAGCCTAAACTATGTCAATAAAGGTATACTACATACACATAAATAAATAGAATCAGGATTTAAAAATGAGAAATATGTATATATACATATATATATATTTTCAACAATAGCATTTTACCTACTTTTTAAACAGTTTCTTAAGGATTTTTGGCTTCTTAAATTTTTTCTTCATTGAGTGTTTCATAATGTTAGATTATTTCTGGGGGGGACCTGAAGGTTAAATTGTATTGTATTAGGCTGAAGGAATCTGCAACCATAGTAATTAATTTAATCTGTTGTGAAAAACTAGCCAGTTAGTTTAAGTAAGAAGGTGCAGTGGTGGATTTTGGTGCTTAGCCTAGTATGAATGTTACTGTGGAATTGATCAAGGTTTGTAAATAATCTAGCAAAAAAATATCTATATCAATTATACATCCATAGCAGAGTCTTGCATGTTAGTGCAGAGACCAGTCTTAGCTTGATTGTTAAGGGTGAGATGAAGACATGGATTCTTACACAATTAGCACATAGTACAGCCCTAATTAGCAGCTATGTGAAGGATGTGGTGATTGAATGACAACGCGTGATGCATGTGTTCAAAGCTATTAGCCTCCCCATGTAATAAACTTCCGAATATTAGCATTTGTGAATTGTAGCCATATACACTAGCTAGTATAACATTACATTTTCTAATCTTCTTCTTCTTTCGGCTTTTCCCGGTTAGGGGTCGCCACAGCGGATCACCTGTCTGCTCATGATTGGCAGTGGAGTTTTACAGTGTCGAGTTGCCAGCCCGGCGCCCAACCTTCCAAAGAAGGCACACACATGCACGCACTCATGCCTAGGGCCAACTTAGAACATCCAATCCACCTACAGCATGTCTCTGCATTTTCTAATGGTAGCATTTATTTGTTATCTAGGGAAAGAATGTCATCCAACAGGGAGCCTAGATATTTGACTTTGTGCTTGGGATTATGCTACCTGACTCAATTTTAAATTTGAGTTTAGAAAAATGGGTTGTATTATAATATACATTGCAGAAAAGACTAGAGCAGCTTGTGTTAGCATTCAGGCTTAAGGGTGAGTCCTTTATTCATGTTTCCAGCAATATAAGACCATCCTGAAGTTCTCCTGTTATGCTGTGACTGCTTTCAGGCTGTAAAAGTGCAGTGACATCTTCACATTAAATTATGTGTAGAATTCTATTATGTTTAGTTACTTTTATACTGGAAGTTGCCTTATTTTAGCAACAGACCACTATATTTAGGCACAGCAATCCTGGAAGTTGCCTTTTTTTTAAACATCTGCATTAATAAAGCCTTGAGAGTTGCACAACTTTATTTGGTCAAGAAGTCATTCAGTAAGCTTACCTCCAGCACCTTTAACACCAGAAAGTGATGAGAAGTGTGATTAATAAAATGTATAATGTTTCTGAGCAATATTCCTACCTTAACTATACATTTATATATAACTTTCATTAACCAGTTTCTGCATTATATCTAATAATCATCCTAAAAATTACCATGAGTCAATATAAAATCTCAGCTTAATCCTCTGTAAATAATGATATCAAATTAAATAAATTTAAGCCAGTCCTTGTATGGTAAATCAGTGAGACATCTTAATCTCTTAGTGATTTTCCTTTGGATTCTCTCTATCGTTATAAACAGGCAAACCTTACATGGCACTCTAGCTGCTGCAACACATAATCCAAACATTTCAGGAAAGGTTTATGCATAAATAGCCTCAAAGCACTGAGATTTAATAACCAAGTACTTGTACATGTTCCGTATGCAACTAGAAATCCAGCTTATTACACAGGCAGTGTGCGCCATATAGTAACTTGACTTGTAAATTTGTTGTCACAGAGCTTATCCATAACCATAGTATGCTCTTTGCATATTTAGACAAGTCTTAAATAACTAATTATATAATAAAGGCAAAGCCCCTTATAAAGTTCTGCTTTCCTTCAAGTTGTTCACTATGGACCATGTTTTAGATCACCCATGCATTTGACACATTAAAGACACAATTATACCAGGAATATTGTACATTTTAACTTTTGCTATGAGCAGCTAACAAGCTTTGTCAAGAGTTTCTGTGTTTTATTTTCATCAGGCTCCATTTGCCGAATGTGTGACTCTATAAACAATTCAGTGTATCAGTCAGCTATATTTTGGTTGTGAGTTAAACTCATGAAAAGAGGAAAGTTGTGCCTAGTGGTTTAACTCTTGTTAACAAACAAAACAAATATGCAAATTGAAATTCTGCTTGGCATTTGGTGAAATTAGAATGTTTTTTGCATCTCTATGCATCATTTAGCTTTATATTTTAAACAAGACAGTCTTAGACTTATCCAGGAACTTTAGAGTTTTTTTTTTTCTAATTTAGACATAAATCCATTTTAAAGGCCTGGCTATACATTCTGATGCTTGCACAAAGACTAATATTACCCTGCATCACTTCTACTTTAATATAATCTGCAGAAGAATAAAATTACCTGCTCCTGGTGATACTAACTGCAGAAATGCTAAAATTGCTCACTGATCTCAGTTTTATTGTTCTTCAAAAGGAAATTAATCTGTTAAAATACAGTAAAGCATTACCTTTAATCTCCAGATTAAAAATAAACTTCATCTTCAGCTTTATGTACGTGTTTAAACCTAAGCACTTTAGATAAATATAACTGAAGTATTCCTGTAACAAGCAATAATATACAAAACAGTTGTTACAAATTAACTGCATTACGTAAGGTAGATGTACTCTGAGATTTTACAAGCAAACAAAATTTGCAATCAGTCCTTGCTGCATACATTCAAAGTTAAAATGTGGATGCCAGCTAATAACTATCTGTTTGTAAAAAGGAAGTAGAAAATGAGCCAAAAGACATTTGAAGTCCCTGCAACTCTGTAACTATACAAGACTCATAGATCTCTGGCAAGCTTAGAAAACTGCCATAAAAGAACACAAAATGTCCCTGGGAAAATAATAGCAGTTGTATGATGGCACTTCATCCAGCGAACCAAAAGACCCCACCTTGGCAGAAAACCAAGTGCACAGCAAGTGACTGCAGAGACAGAGTGCAAGTGTGATTAAAGTTTACAGAGATTCTAAGGGCAAACACGTTGCCCTGTGCCACCTTACTCGTGTTCTATCCCTACCTCTGCTCTTAACCTCAGCTCTGTACATTATGTAAACAAAAACCCTTTTGCTGACAATATCACTACACAAGACAAAATGATACAGAACATACAACACAACACCAAACTTGCACAACATGAAATCTGTCCTTGTACCTAACCCTTATTCTAACCCTAACATGCTAATATTTGTACGTTATTTTCCTGCACATTCCTACTTAACTATACAATATAAAACTTTAATTCAGCGTTATTAAATTCTCACAAATGTAGATTTTGTCATTTGTGTATTCTATATTTAAAGCACTCACAAAAACCTTTGTATATTTTGATAATATATTTTTTATTTTATTTATCATTTGTTAACTGGGAAAGTCTGACTTGGAACAAAGCTAATTTTCAGAGGAGGCCCTGGGAGAAATGCTCTAGATGCATGTCTTTGTAACGTGGGGAAAAAAACAGAGCACCTGGAGGAAACCCACATGAACGCAGGGAGGGCATGCAGACTCCACACAGAAGGCATCTCAGCCGAGAATCGAAGAGAACCTCTTGCTGTGAGATGACAACGCTACTGCTGCACCACTGCACCGTCCTAATATATCTATTTATATATAACACTGCATACTTGCACACTTTGGACTTATATTTATTATATATAACCAGATGCTATTTACAAACATAGTTGTGAATATTTATGTATGCAAGCATGTTGCAATGTTTTAGACTGAAAATTTGTTAAAGAAGACATTTGTGTTTTAATTGATTTTTGTCCGAGTTAGATACATTATGGCTATACTTAGATAAGAGTTAATAGGAACATTTACCTTCAGGTTTATGTTGACTTGATATGGGGGGTGCACTATAAAGTACTGATATTAATGGAATGAAACCACTTGGTAGGTTATGTGTTTTTCCTTTGCTTCATATTGCTAAGGATGTGAAGGGGCTGGATGGTCATATGACTACAGTATGGCAGATGCACGTAACTTTCTGGGATTTAGTTAAAAAACTTAATTAATGACTGAATTCTCTGTTGATTTTCTCATGGTGTACTTGGAAGAAACAATGGAATGCCATGCTCTGGTTGTTGTATCCTATATAGCTGGTGAATAAGGTGCCAGAGTGCATGATGGAGGCATGGCACTCACATTTAAGTGAGAGAGTGAATTAAGTGCCACCTGTATAGGTAGAGCTAGAGTTCTACATTTATTTGTCAAGGTCACTACTTAAAGTTTTATAGTCTAGCAGGTGGCACAGAGGATTAAGGATATGCTAATGAGCGATTTATTGAGGTCAAGTGGTCTAGGGTTTGATTCCCTTAGCCTCCATTGCCTAATTGTTTGGCTCTGAGCAAGTTATTTGACCTGAACAAGATCTATGGAGATCAGTGCTCATCCCTGGCTAACAAATAGCAATCAAATACTTTTATATATTTTACAGAAAATACTTTTATATGTTATGCAGAACAAAACTCTGGGATCACTGCTGATGATGAATTTAATTTGAAAATTGAAAATGTAAGAGTGATCATATGCTGACATTTGAAAATGGGGGACAAATAAGCTGAAATCTAGTCTGACTTGTCAAAAGAGAATCTTTGTTGACATTGATAAGTGTTTTGATTTACCATAGTGGACTATGTTAGAAGTTCACTAACACCCTAAAAGTTGATTTGATAATTTTGGGAGTGGTTTGGAGATGAGGATGTTACTAATATAAAGCTTTCTGATGACAACACTCCAGGTATTGATTTGTCTCTATGCTGGATAAGGGAGATGAACATCTAAAGGCAACAAGGGTTTTCTCACACAATACTGATGCAGAGGTACAATAAAATACATTTATTTACAGAGTACAGAAATCAGGACTTGACTTGGTATGGTCTGTGTTTACTGGTATTAGGGAAACTGTAGTGATTAGTCTTGTGAGAGAGGGATAATTGACACAATTCTCTAAGTAGCTGCTTGCTGGTTAGTTCTATTGATTCTTTTGTTGTATTTAGCTGCTATGCCATTGCCATCCTTTGTTGTATTTTGTAATTGGCCTACATTGAGCCTGCACCTTAGTGCAATGGTTTGGAGAAATGTTAAACCTAAACTGACAAATTTTCAACGTATCTCTACATCAAAAAAGCAAAAACTATATTGTATCTGATATCAGTTTGCTATTTTTATTGCTGGAACTATTTTTGAAGAATTTTACCTGCATTATTTTATTTAACTAACTGTGGCTAAAGAGTCTTCCCTTCCACCCTGATACTGTATTCTCAAACCCAGTGTCTCTCTTGCGGTCTACCCCTTATATTAATTTGACCACAAGATTCTCTCCATTACTTCTTTCATTGCTATTGTCATTAAGCAAAACATAATTTTGTGAAGTCTCTGCCTTTAAGCTATTTATGTAAAATTATCCCCATTGTATTTCATCAATTGAGAATACTGAGTGTCCACCCAGCCAACTTGTGTTGCTCTTTTGTACTCAGTGTTCCTGTTGCAGAACTTGTCTTAACTTCTACTTCCATTCCTGATGATGTTCCTAAAGTTGAACATTCAGCAGAGAGAGTCCCAGCTGCTAAATATGATTCTAAATTGTATGTTACACATTTTGCAAAAAAAAAAAAATTTGCAAAAAAAAAAAAAAAAAACAACAGGAGCTGTAGAACTGCTGAAAAGATTTATTGTGTTCTGGTACCATGGCCAAAAAGCCTTCAGAGGAATAATTTACTGAGCACCCAGCAGTATAATTTATACATCTGAAGTAATCACATCCAATTAAGCAATTGCAGAATTTAAAAAGACAGTATACCAAAATTAGCCATAGAAATATACATACTATGCATATTACAAAACACCAATTAAAATGTTTAAATTAATTTCCAAATCCAACCCCCTAGGGACAAGTGTACCAAAATTCAAAATAAATATACTGTCTAAGTTTAATAATTGGGATATAAAACTCCCTCCCCTTGAAAATGATGGCCTAGCTAATACACTGAAAAACAGAGTCATCTGAACCCCCATGAATATTATGAAAATGTTCAGCAATGGGACTATCCAACCTATAATTTCTAATATCACCCAAATGTTCTAGAACATGAGTTTTAATCATTCTCTTGGTTTGGCCAACATACCACTTAATAGGAGAACATCCACATCCCAAAATATAAACTACCCCCATATGACTGACACTCAAATCTGTCTTTGGCTATAAACCTCACACCATTGATGCTAGTACCAGAGATGTTCTTGTCTCTAATGCAAACCTTACATTTTCCACACTTAAACATGCCAGTTTGTGTTTTAAATACTCTTGTTCTTAGTGTTGAGTAATTCTTTTAAATTCAAATACCTCTCATAGGAAAACGTGACTCTGTGGAAATAACTTAGCCAACTCTTCATTACCACAAACAATGGGCCATAAATTATCCACCACATCCTTTAAATAAGATGAAAGGGAGAAAATTTCATAACAAAAAACAACCTTTCATTATTCTGTTTAACTTCCTCATACCAAATTTTAGTATTGATTTGTTTGTCAGTATTTTTGGGAAACTTCACCCCCAATAACACTCTTGTTTTACCTAGTTCCAAAGTGGCTTCAGAGTAACTATGGTTAAGCAATCTCTGTCTTACCAGAGAAAACTCTTGTTGAACTTGATGTTTTTCTGATATGTGCTCAAAAATATGCTTAAATTCCCCAAATGGTAAAGGTTCAAGAAAATGTGGGGGATGAGCACTGCTAGTATGTAAACAATTGTTGGTATCTGTCTTCTTCCTGAATGGTTTAAATTGAATCTTTCTATCAACATCAACATATAGTTCAATATCTAAAAACTGTATATTGCTCTTACTCATGGTAAAAGTAAATTCCAAATCAAAATGGTTTTGATTTAATACATCCACAAAAATTCCAAAATCTCTAATGTCACCCTTACATATAAAAATCAAGTCATCAATGTAACGGTGGTACTTACAACTGATTTGACAAAAAATTCCAGGGGGTACATATATGGGTTCTCAAAATGGGACATAAAAATGATAGCATAAGTGGGGGCAGAATTAGCCCCCATCGCTGTACCCTCTTTCTGTAAATAAACATTGTTCTCAAAAGTGAAGTAGTTATGTGTTAGTGCAAAGTCTAATAACTGCACTAAAAAACTGGTATGTGGCCCTACTCCAAGCAATTTGTTAACAGTTTCCAAGCCCCATTTTGCCTTAATGCTATATACAGGGATTTGATATCAACAGTAGCCCAACAGAAATCTTCCTTCCAAACAACCTCACCGAACATCTTGCATACATCATTAGTATTACGAACATGAGAAGAAATTTTACATAAATATTTCCTCAAATAACTGTCCAGTAACAAACAAACATGTTCCAAATAAGAGTCACAGCAAGATACAATTGGTCTCCCGGGAGGTTTACACAAATTTTTATTAATTTTGGACAAAACGTAGAAATAAGGGTCACTAGGGAATGAAATGTGAAGTTTTTTTTACATCCTTTCCAGGCAAAAAAACCTAACTATGGATTTACTAATCTTCCGTGCAGGACTAATCTAGTCCTGCACGGAAGCGGCAATTTAAGAGGTGGATGGCAGCACACCATGCATATTAATGAAGGCACGCTGCCTGAACTCCAAATGCAGAGCTCTCAGAATAAACATGCCCCTGCAAAGTAGAACAGAAGAATGTGTAAATAAATGAGCGAGACCGCTCATAGATGTCCACATATCCCCACCAACAGTCCCCATGTGTTCAACAGCAACAGTACATTTAAATAAAATGCAGAAACCCTTTTATTTATTTTTTTAAAACCCTGAGCACAGCTAACCATAGGTGCGTGGGTTTGCCAATCGCTTAGCTATGGTTAAAGCAGCTGAAAAGGCTGAAGAGGATAACAAGGAATATATATGCAAATGAAGCAATACAGCAATAGTATAGTGGTTAGAGCATCTGCCTAACGAACAGGCATTCCTGGTTTGAGTTCCACTGCAGCACATATTTTCCATGTGAAATCTGTATATGAACATATTTTAACAACTTATTGCCGTATAACCTACATAATAACATTTAAATGTGAACTGGAATACTGCATTAAATGCACACGTGAAGTGTCAGTGTCATAATGAATAAGGCACTATTAAGCAGGTATAAGCACAAATAAGCAGTAGTAAGCATGTTTAAGTGCATTTGCGTGGGGGTAAGCATTGCCTACACAGATTAAACAAAGTAGAAGCTGAGTGTAAGAAGCTGTAACCGGAGGTTAGCAGTGCTTACCGTCGCGCAAACCCACTCAAACCTGCTCACAACCGCTTAAAAGTGCCTTAATCACTCTGTATCCAATGGCCCTTGTTCTGCCCAGCAACAAAATAAATGACCTCAGCAAAGCTCAAGCCCAGGACCCTGTAGACCACAGCCAATGCGATTTACCACTAAGCCATGGCAGACATACATAACTCTGATGTTATCACAAACATGTCATCCAGCACGGTCATTCAACAGTATAGGAAATGTAGTTAATTAGGTATATGTATGTGTATTTGTAATATCTAAACACATGCAACATATCGATATATGTAGACACACACACACACACACACACACACACACACACACACACACACACACACACATATATATATATATATATATATATATATATATATATATATATATATATATATATAATATGTATGCATGCAGATGTCTACATCTACACTCATATCTTTATATATCTCTATATATGTAGCTATATATATATATATATATATATATATATATATATATATATATATACATATATATATATATATATATATGATGTCAGGCTGGTAATGCTAACTTATCATGCAGTACAGTCTGGCTCCCAAAGGAAATGTAAAATGTGGAAGCTATCAACAGCACCAGGATAAATATGCACAGACACATATATGCAGATACAATATAGTTGTGTGTATATATATATATATATATATATATATATTGTACATATAGATATACATGTGACTACACATACACACTCAGAATTGAGTACATTAAGATACATATGTAGAAGGTGCACACAATATGGAACAGTCACTATGCCTACAGTTAACACCCGAACACCTGGACACTGTATGGGCCACCTATACAAATGACAATTGTTGCCTGCAACATATACCCACAGAGAGGTTATAGGAAAAAACACCACACACAGGTTTGTATAAATGGAACACCTTTATTTGTGTACTATAACAGTTCTAGGTACCATGTCATGTAACTGTTCAGACACTGACATCCATATAAACAGGGTAATGCAAATGTGAAACAGGTATACTAATACAGTATTCTGGAAAGGACCACAACTGTTGCTGTTCATGCCAAGCCCTGCAGATGTGACAATAGTAAAGACAGACTGGGCCCCAGGATACCAAACAACGAACAGTAAGTAATGCAGGTGTACAGTTCAGCAGCCCATGTACACTCTGTACAGATTCAGTAGGTGGTAAAGACGTCAGTTGACCAAATGGGATGTAACTGTTACATAACAAGCCATAACCAACACCATCACAAGCCCACTGACAAGCAGAACACTCTGTATGGCAGGAGGCAGTAGGCCTGCATCAACCTACTTAATGTATGTAATGCAAACATATGTGAAGTGTATGGTACTGTGCATCCAGATACCTTAAGTCAGCTCACCCTTGATATCCACACAAAGCTTGGTATGTAGGTGTAGGACAGAGGCTGGAACACAGGCCCATATCTGGACAACTGTTGCCATACACTCAGCAAGTCGCTGGTGTTACATGATAGTCTGCAACATACCCTTAGTCAGGGGATTTATGTTAGAAAGTTCAATGGATGTAGCCTTGTACTAATAGCACTCAACACACACACTGCCAGTAAAATATTTAACCCAGGATCTGTGCGGTGGACAGATTAAACATGACAGGCACAGCTCTGGCCACCAAGAGGATAGGCTCACAGCTGAGAGCTATGCAGACAGACTGAATCCCAAGGTAAACTAATATGTACACACACAGCCTTTAACACCAGTACTATACAAAGGATAACACAACTCTACTCACACTCTGTAGTTCTGGAAACACCTAAAATATGTAGTTGGCCTGAATATGCTGATCCTCCTGTAAGAGATATTGCTACCTGCCATATGTAACACTGATGCCCACACACAGGAGGATGTCCATCATACAGGAAAGGTAAAGGGACCATGCCCACATGATGTAGGGATTTATAGTAGCTGGTTGCCATGACAGTGGTAATTGGAAGTACTACACAGCAAGCTGCATGCAGTTAACAAGTGGAGGACACTGATTGGTGCAGAGGCCATCACTTGATCATGTTGATCACCTACTAAAGCCAGGATGCAATCTATTCAAAGCAGCTCAATCCATTTACTGGAGAGAGAAGGAGAGAGAGAGAGAGAGAGAGAGAGAGAGAGAGAGAGAACCAGAACCAGAAACGGACCCATTACCAGAACCTAAAAAAAAAGCTCTGTAAACTAAAAGCTTAAGTCACAACCAGTTAGCCAGCTGCTATTCAGCTAGACATCTGTCCAACAAGAGGTATGTGAAGTACATAGTGTTTATATCATGTTATCAAAAGATGAAAATAGCGAACGCTATTTCATCGGTCCCAAAACATCTAAACACGAAAATATCGAACATTCAGAACAGCAAATTTTTTCCCATGGAAAAAAATTTGCTGCTCTGAAACACATACACACAACACAAGCACATCAAACAAACAGCAACCACACACATACACTTAAATTCCTACATTTAATGCTACACTAAACTAAACATACACTATCTACCCACTTACCTTAACCCAAACGATAACCCTAAGGTCCGTCACTATCGCACAGTCACCTAACCCGCGCCCTAACCCTAACTCACTTAAACCACCCCTAACCCTAAAGTCTGTCACTATCGCACACACACCTAACCCGCACCCTAACCTTAACTCACTTAAACCGCCTCTAACCTTAATGTACAAACAATCGCATGCTTACCTGAAGCCAACCTGTAACTTTCCACCACAGCTCTAAGAATAGCGAAGCCACAGAAACGGCCAACTGAATTCTTTCTTGAGGAAAGAATTTGCTGTTCTGCAGCTTTGCTACTCTTAGCGTTTGCTGAATAGTGTTCGATATCAGAACATTCAAAGTTTTAATACTTTGATGTTCTGATATAGACCCAAGTACATATACATGTAATAGAATGTAGTACCTGGTCCATCATAATGGGATAGATAATTTTGAAATAGCTATATGTGCCATCATGTATTGTTGTGATGATGTTCAACTGAACAACTGTGATGGACAATAGTGTCTGTCCCTGTGGGTAGTGGGCCATAGCCCTTAACTGTACAGGTCAGCACTGACAGATAGGATGTAAGCCATCATAGTGTGTGCTGTGTAATTGAAAGTATGTATATTACATGGCCAATAGCTGGTGGTAGACATAATGCCATCATAGGTGCATAGATTTGGAGTTAGGTACTAGGCTATTGGCCCTAGGGCCTATAGAAGCCTAGCCAAAAGTTACCCTGGCTCTTGCCACCCAAGAACTTTAATTTCCTGTGCTACTATCAAGCAGAGCCACAGAAGTGATCCCAGGTGTGAAATCCCTATCTCCCTGCCAATCATCCAGATTTGACTTGAAGAGTGCTACTGAGGAGCTTTGTTTGATATAGATAGGTAGTTAGTTCCACAGTATGGGAAGTATCTGGGACCGGAATGTATCCCTCCAGCATGTGTTGTTTATTGTGGTGACAAGGTGTAGGTCCATACAGTGTGCAGCTCAGAGGGAGTGGGATAACTTTAAGTGGAGCATGTCCAAAAGCTTTGGGTGTGATATAGCTGTATATGTTAGGCAGCAATCGCATCTGAGTAGGTGATATGTGACAGAGTAAATCTGCAGTTTAATGACACAGTGTGTGTACGGCATCTGTTTGAGGTTGGTAATCCTCTATGTGAGGTAGTTGTGTGGCCTTTCCAGCTGTTGTACATGTCTTGTGAGGTGCATACCAATAGGAGCGTTGTACTCTATAATGAGTCTAATGAGTGACGACTAGAGTGGAATAATATTTTCCCTGGATGAGAAACACTTTGTGATAAGGTCTGTCACATAGAAGGATTTCCTGACTACTCTGGCGATGTCATTATCAAAGGAGAGACTACTGTCCACCTATGTCCAAAGGTCTTTTATCACACTTTTGGTGTTAAGTTGACTACTGCCTATGTGTTAGTTCATGGGTACAGAGTTTTCACCAAAAGAAATGACAATGCACTTGCTGGCCTTCAGCTTCAGCCCATGGCTTTGACACCAGCCATCTGTCCCAGCGAGGTTTTTTGTAGGATGTCCACATTGTCTGGAGTGTTGAGTATGGCTCCTAGTCTGCAGTAATCTGCGAACTTCATTAGCCAAACACCTTCTGTGTTAGCATGTATGTCAGAGAAGTAGATACCAAACAGGAGAGGACCCAGCACTGAACCCTGTGGTACTCCACTTGTTAGTGGTCTGATGTTGGGCTTGGAGTCTGCTACCTTCACAGAGTGGGTTCTGTCAGTGAGCCAGTTGGCTACACATCTTGTCACATATGGATGTTTAGTGAGTTTCTATAAAATTCCGGAGTGGGGGATCATGTCGAATGGCTTGGCGAGATCGAGATAGGCTGTGTGAACCACCTTACCTTCATCTACAGCTTTGTTGACCACTTCCAAGAAGCCTATCAGGTGTAGGAGACATGATCTGCCTTTTACCAACCCAAACTGGGTGAGGTCCAGAGTTTGGAGATTACCAATGTCATTGTTTATAAGTTCCATGATGATATGTTCCATAGCCTTGCAGACCATGTTCGTCAGGCTAATGGGGTGGTAGGTCCTGTGGTCTGTGGTGTCACCCCCTTTGTGGAGTGGGATAACCATTGCTTTGCGCCATTCACTGGGAAGATAGTCTGAGATGAGCCTATGATTGAACATGGTACTTAGGTGGTGTGCCAGTTTGTTTTGTAGTTCAAGTAGAACGCAGCCTGGGATGTTCGTCAGGCACCATGGATGTTGTGTTCTTGCCTTTGGAGAGTGTGCTTCCCTGTGCAGCCATGAGTACAGGAACTTTGTATTCCTCCAGTATAGAGATGGGCTCCTTAGCATATGAGAGAGGTGTAAAGTCAGCATTGAACCTATTTGCCAGGATGTTAGCAATATCACTGGGTTCTGTAGATTTAGTGCAAGTGTGCTGTAAGACAGAGCAGATGTGAGTATTGATGTTGAGAGTCTTGACATAGCTATAGAATGCTTTGTGGTTGTCCTCAGAGTCAGTGGCGATTTTGTTTATGTAGCTAGCTTTGGAGGACCCTATGAGGGATCCAAGCTTCTTACTGAAGCTGACCTGGGACTTCCTCCAATCATGGGTTTTTACTCTGTTTTGCAACAGTGTATTTCTTCTTTTGTAGAGTTTGTTTATGGCAGGGGACCACCAGATTGGCTTCCATTTCATTGGAGGATAGCATCTTTGTTCTGTTAGGGATTGCATGATCCATGCACTCGTGTAAGTGCTTATAAAGTGCATTTGTGTAGGATTCAGCAGTCATACCTCTATTGTCTGTCAGCATGGGTGTCGTGAAGTTTCCCACATTTGTCTTAAGTGTGAAGTTGGCTTTGGAGAAAGTATTAACGGTGGATTAACTAATGGAGGTTGGGGGTTTGTGTTCAGATCTGACCAACGAGGAATTGACCTGTGGTGTAGAGCACTGGTTTAACATGTTAGTAATAACCAGGTCTAGGATATAGCTGCCCCTGGTGTGGGTGTGGCTAAGTTGATCCAAGGCATTGGAAAGGATGAATTCCAGAAAACGTTGAGCACAAGAGTTGGTACATGACTACTTTTTACAGTTAATGGTGGGGTACTTGAAGTCACCCATTATTAGGGTGTTAGGTTGTACCCTAATATTTTCCACTGTATCAAGAAATGAGGAGTGGAAATCCTGGGGCATGGCGGGTGACCTGTAGCAGGCTACAATTTGGATTGTGACCTTGCCCAGAGTTAGTTGCACTTGGGTAATCTCAGATGCATTATGCTGAGCAACTAGCTTGGAGGTGTGGCTATCCTCAATGAATATGGACACACCTCCGCCTTAAGTGTTTTGGTCCAGGTTAGGTGGCTGAAAGGTGTGGTATGAATTAGAGCCTGGTAATGCAGGGGTACTCTCTGGATCCTTGAACCAGGTCTCTGTCACTGCACAGATGTCAGTGTTCTCCATTCTCAGGAGTGCCTTGAGTGAGTGCATTTTGAGGTGTAGACTACTAGCATTGAGTAGCAATACCCTCAGATTTTGCTTGCTTGTACCTGTTACAGTAGTGAATTTGTCATTTGAACCTTGCCTAAGAAAGACACTATACAAGTGTTGACAGCCTTAGCCAGTACCAGGAATCCCAGGGGCGACAGGTGCAGGCCATCTCTGGCAAAGCATTGTGGTTTGTCCATCATGTTATTCCAGGCAGACAGATACTGGATCCCCTTAGAATGACACAAGAAGCTTAGCCAATTGTTGACGTTAATCATTTTTTCATTGTACCATGGTATCATTCTAGGTGATGGCAAGATGCTACACAGGGCTAGTGTCATACCTGCCTGGGCTACAAGATTGGGCATCTCCTCCATGCCCCTTATCATGTAGTCAAGGAAGGTACATCTCAGATCATTCACACACACATGGAGAATGAGAGAGTCATATTTGTACTTGTTGTGGAATGACCTGAGTGCATGTGTTATGTGTTGGTTCCTGGCACCATACAGGCAGCTGACAGTAACTTTCTCCTTGTGTAACCTGGTGAGTGGAACATCAGTGTGCCTGACTATAGAGTTAGCTATGACTGGAGTGTTGGGTTTGTTGTTATGCTTTATGTGCTGTGGTTCGGTGGCACACTGGCTTTGTGGGCTATGTGTCATTTGGGTTGTGTTGGGGGGTGGAGGTTGCTTGTTTTTCTGTTTTGGAGGTCCATGTTGCTTGGGCAGGTGTTTACTGAGAGTCTACTAGAATGTAGGTGTGTGTTTGTGTTTCTATGTGTGTGTGTTTTGGTGGTGTAGGTTTTCAGAGACTATGCTGTGAGTATGGTGTGGTGCAAGTGTTTACCTTCTCCTCTTGACTGTCTAGTCCAGTCTTGGGTGAAGAGAGCTTTGATTCCAGTTTGGCTATATAACTGCATTGCTCACACATTGTATTGTTGGGTGGTAGGAGTAGAGGGTGATCTGTGTACATGAGGCAATAGCTGCATTGCCCCAAGATGGCCAGATTCAGCAGGTAGACAGGAGAAAACACTGGGACTTGACCCTTACACATGTCTGGATATGTGCCTATTTATTAAGTACTAAAAACTGTGTTCATCAAGACAAGTGAGGAAGTTGAGTGCTGTAGTAATTGATAGCTTAATTAGTGCTTAAATCGAGTTGTGAACAACTGCTGAGCTCAAGGAAACTGACTTGAGTGTTGCAACTGAAAAACTGGCTATTTCTATAAAACAAATGTAAGCTAGAAGGCATCTGTCCAACACAGAGAGGCGTAGTCACTCAGAAGCTTACAAGCAGTCATATTATGATGGCCATGTGGCAGACACAGGCCATCAGTTGCAGGATACTCAGGTGAATCTGTATTGTAGCATGCCGGGTGCCATAGGTGTGTAACATGGTTACCTGCAATAGGCATCTACATATACCCCACTAATGTCAGGCCAATTGCATATGTGGCACCTGTCTGTGTTATAGCAAGGCAGAACATTGCAGCTGTGCAGGAAGGTGTGGTGAGATTATGGAGCTGATGTCTGAATGTGCCCCACATAAAGGTATGCATATGTGTACATATGTCACATATGTAATATATACAGATATATATTTATATCAGCATGTATGTTCAGAAATATATATATATATATATATATATATATATATATATATATATATATATATATATATATACCCGTGTGTATACATATATATGTGCATATATATACAGCACATATATTTACACATATATAGATATATACCTATATGCACATGTCTACATAAATACAAACACACACACAAACATATATGTCTGCACAGACATGTCCCCTATATTACTACCACAGTGATATGTGCTATGTGTGAGGCAGCAGTACACATAGCAATGCACACAGATATCTACAGCTGGCAGTGTGTGCACCCTGGAGGGGTATATCACATGTTATTCCCTTGTTGGTACCACATAGCCCCCATCTGTGAAGTATACAATGGGAATATGGGGAAGTATGGCAGCTACACATGTGGAGGTGGTCAGGAGTGGTATATATAGAGGACAGTCTACAGGGGTGGTATGTGACACATGTGGTGGCTAAACACCGTGGATGGTGCGTGTGTTCTGTGATGTGAATGCCCCATGGGCCCCAAAATATCCACAATGGGAACAAGCCTGCCACCCAATGCTATTTACAACAGCAGTCCACATCCTTAAGGTGCCTGGTGTGGAGGCTGAGCAGGACAAGCATGTTGGCCCTGTGAATGTGTACTGTGTCCTTCAGACTGATGTAGTACATCCCTCATGTGTCTGTGGAGACTGGTATGGCACAGACCCTAGACCTGAGCCCAGGGGACAGGAACATGTCTGTGTGCCCTGAGGGGGGGCAACATGCCCTGGGAGGTTCCACTTGCTGGTATTGCTGTAACAGTACAGGAGGAGGCCCCATGTTGGGACATACGTGTGATGTGGCCAGGTATCATGGGCAGATGGTTGTGGAGAGATGGATCTGCTGGCCAACAGAACATGTACATGTTATTGTGCCACTGTTATAGAACATATGGTGGTAGTAATAATCTACACAATCCTGATACATGTCAAACACCATGCGCAGATATCCCCAATAACACAGACTGACAGAAGTGCAGCAATCACAGATCAGCCATACCACTGGCATACATGTAACCATAGTAGCCCTGACAATGGCATGCAGGTGAATAGTGTGTAACAGGCCAGCAATGATAGTGTCCACACAGGGGACATGGCTACAATCACATAGCAGAAGGTGTGGTACAATACAATATCTGTCCGACTGCTAGTTAAGCTGTATCCATAACTAATGATTTGTGTGTACAGTCTGTTGAAGCTTATATGGTGGGGGGGGGTGACAGAGATGTGTCTTAAGAACTGTGGTAACCTTGATGTATGAGTTGCTCAGACCTGTTTACATCTTTATGTCTTACAGACCCTATGGCACATGTACGTTTGCCCGCATTCTCAAATGAAGAAAATAAGATATTGTTCACATACATGATCCAGCACTATGCTGTGCTGTTTGGCAGGCATTCACATGAGCTGCAGGAGTGGTCTGCCCTGTGGAATGACATACTCCACAGGGTCAATGATGTCAGACATCACAATCGCACATATGAGCAGGTCCGGCATCATTGCTGTGATCTGCTTCTCCATGTCCGATGCCGTGTTGCTGAAGTCCAGGGGGATCACCTTGCTACAGGGGGGGGGGCATGGCATTCATCCCTCCCTGACATGTGTGGAGGAGCTTCTGGCCAGCCTCATGGCACCTGACCATCCCAACAGTCTGCAACAACTGCCGTACATAGTGGAGGTGGGTGTCACCCACACAACGGCCGAGGAGCATGCAGGTAAGGACACAGAGCACATCAGTAGACCACTATTGGGTAAAAATCCCCATTGGTACAGGTAAATCATGCATATCTGACATGTCATAGATAGATTGTATTGCTGCAGTGCAGTGAGAAGCAGATGTCCAGATTTGGTAGTATTGTGGGAATGTACCGTTGATGTATGTTAATACTGCACCCAGCCTGTAGCACTGCCACAGGTGTGGCCACTTACCTTTCTCCTCTCAGCCTCTTATGTAGGTCCCTCCGGGATAACAACAAGGCAGCAGCCTGTAGCTGGTGAGTATGTTTTATGTAGATGCTTGCCAACACAACAAGTATGTAATGGTGATGGTATATGACATGCACACATCTAACACACCTACCCTGAATGCATGCTGTACATGTGCATGTATTGTTGCATTGAAATGCACGGTCTCACAGGGGAGAGCATGACAGGGGTATTGGAAGGGTATGTCAGACAGTTGCATGCTAACATCCTGTCATTGCGGAATGTGTACACAGAGAGTAACTTACTGGTGGTAGACATGGCCTACTGTACTGACATGTTCTGAACAACACCTATATACAATGCAACAGCAGTGTATATACCTGTAAGACAATGGCAACTGCTGTAGAGTTGCACTATGGCATAAGGCATTACAGTACTCCACATTATCATTTGGGTCTAGACAGCAACATGTGGTGTTCAGTGTATGGGACACTGCAAAGTGACACACATGTGTAGGGCTTACTTGTCATGCATCTGCATAAGAGCAGAAGGAGGAAGGGGTCACAGCATGACACACCAGTGCACTGCAGCTGGGAAACTAAGGATGGTAGGAATGGCTCTCTCTGTACATAGTCAGGGTCAGGCCCTGTGGCAGCCATAACCCTACACACACAGCAATAATGATGGCAGTGTGTGAACACCATGGGATGTGCACATGAGTAGACCTTGCAATCACGCAGAATAGGGGGACATGTGTAGGGCAGACTGAACATACACTGGTAAATGCACATGGCCCACGCTGGTATACCCCTGCCAGGAGCAATGACTGCTGTAGTACACACAACAAGAGGTGTGATAAACCTTCATGATAGGAGTGTGCACACATATGCCCACATGTTGTGTATGCATTGTGGTCAGCAGCTGCACACCTAACACCATCTGTAGACACTGTATGTGAAAGTACAGGATATGTGTGACATACCAGGCTCATGTACTGCTAAGATATGCAGTGATGTGGTCCCATGGCAGATCATGTTTGTGTGTGTGAAATAAATAAAGGTGTACACCCCCCATAGCCACGATATGTACTGATAGTTCTCAGTGTAAGATTATTGCAGTGGTCCTACATGGTTTGTTTATGTTGACAGCCATAAATCAGGCATCAGGCATTCACCAATGACAACTGTCCACATATCATCCCAGGTATGTGTTGCTGAAAAACATAGGGGCTGGGAGATGTAAAGCTGACATAACTGACACAGTACTACACATTCCACAATGGGTTGTACATCTGTGAGTTGTGGCAAACAGTACATGGCAGGGAGCAGAACAGGTGCACAGCAATACTGTGTACATGGGTGCAGTGGTATCCAGGGGAAGGGGCATCACCTAGTGACACAGCACAAGCATCACACACATGTATACTGTTGCTAGCATGGATTGACTATAGCTGTACTGCAGGCTATTCTGTACCATATGTTCTGCATGTTGGCAGTTGGGTAATAGGGTGACTGTGTGTACGATCAATGTGCAATCTCACCTCTATGTGTGTGTGTTCCTCTTGGTTATTTAGGTTACATGCAGGGTCACTCTGTTGAATGTGAGGGAGATAGATGGATGTAGGATGCATGTGTGCATATGTGTGTTTGTGTGTGTGAACGTGTATGCACATGTGATTGTGGTGCGTTCAGATGGCTGTACCTCCCTTTATGACCATGCAGGACATGGATATAGACTGTCACATTACACACCAGGAATACCTCTCATGTGTGTATTCACAGGACAGCAAATTGTATAATAAGGTCTGTAGCATGGAACAGGCATCCAGAGGGAAGGTAGACTCCAGGTACACACTTCATATTGCAGTCAGCAGAGAGGTCACCTACATCCCATGTATGCAGCTCTACAGATGCAATGTGGAAGTGCTAGTCAACACCAGGAAGTGTATCCAAATATTACAGTTGTTACATGGGCTGACAGAGCAGCATATCTGGCATGTACTGAGCTTTACATGCTCATGACAGACCAGTGGGAGATATTATGAATGCAACATAGTACCCCAAACATATAGGGGCCATGCACATACTTTCTGGCCATACAGAGGGTGTATACCGAATTACAGCAGTGAGGCCATATAAATCCACCACACACAGGTCAGGCAGATAAAGTAGCAACAGGGCTTGTGTTGTGTCCGCTTGTGTGGCCATTTGTAGGACTGTGATGTTAATGAGTGGTATCAATGTGTGTATGTTAGCAAGTGTGACGCAGAGTGGGGTAACACATGGACATGCAAGTGGGACTGACTGTACAGCCATTGACAGGTTGGTATAACGCAGGTGTGTGCATGTATGTGTGTGTGTGTGTGTGTGTGTGTGTGTGTGTGTATGTGTGTGTGTGTGTGTGTGTGTGTGTGTGTGTGTGTGTGTGTGTGTGTGCATGTGTGTGTGTGCGTGTGTGTGTGTGTGTGTGTGTGTGTGTGTGTGTGTGTACTGTTAGGCAATGATGTACAGGTTTTAAAGTGCATTTATTGTTCTCCCGCACAGGTGCAAGGTGGGTCACGTTCCCTCCTGCAGCTGATCTGTTGTAGGTGTTCATACAGACACCGATGATGATGATGATACTAATGGTGAGGTACAGGTTGGATTTTCAGGGGACAACACTGTGCATACATTTGACATCCCCCTTTTAACCACCACACCTCCGCACACAGTTTCAGTGCCTATACATACCCCATCACCAGTGGCTATAGTGGAGGGACAGCTGGCATTTAGTGCAAGTGCACAGGTAAGTGTGGTGACCATGCCCACTGTGTCTGGTTGCAGCAGGCATAGCCAGCTGTCCAGCAGGGCACGACATAGGCAGATGTCCCAGGGTGCTTGTGGTAGGGCAACTGGACATCATGCCCCAGGCAGAGGCAACATAGGTGCTAGCACCAGATGCATCTTTCAGGCTGTCATGGCAGTGCAGGCACGTACAAAATGTTACCACAGACAGGCACTCAGGCTGCAGAGAGCTGCTCTCACATCATCAAATGACAATGCCCGTGAACTTGCTAATGCCATCCGTGGAGTAACTGAGTTCATAGATAGACGGTCTGGTGAGATGATGGCCCTCATTGACAGTGGTCTGCCATGCTAGAACGTGTGGTGGGAGTGGTGTGATGTCTGCATGGACATAGGGCAGCAACACCATCAGCTGGTAGTCAACGTGGACATGGCAGGGCACCAAGGGGCTCCTGTAGTGGTAGTAGCACCCCTGACAGTGCAGAGGTGTGCTGTCCATGCCACACCACAGCAGGGCATGTGCACATGGTGCTGGCCAGTCCCAGGAGGGGCCTGGTACCAGTGGACAAATGTTATCCACAGGTGAGAGTAGTACATCAAGGGCTTAGCTGGATGAGTCATGGAACACCTGGCAGGTGCAGTCAATGTGTCTGTGGCCGGAGGCATTGAACTGCGCACCCTGCCAGGTATGGTCTGCAGCTGTCCATAAACACCTGTGTAGGGCAGCCACTAGGCAGAACTGTGTGCACACATACCTACACCCTCTCAAAAACACACCCAGGGCAACCTCATACCTACACACAACATATCAACTTAGCCAGCTCCCCGGAGTGCACTTCTCATCCACACACATGGTGTCAAATGTATGGGCCACCCTTGGCCTCTGGCAAACCAATACCACACCCTGTGCATATGATGATACCTGTGCCCCATCCCTGTCATCCATATCATCAATGCAGGGACAGACGACTGATATGGTTCTGATGCACATGGTGACTCTACAATAGTGTAGCACAGTACTGCAGTGTAACATGTTGTAGGGGGTAGGGAGTGAGGCACATTTGTCAGGTAGTGTAGTCATCCGGCAATGATGCATTACAGCTGTTAGGTACACTGCTTTATTGCAGTCTCTATAATGTTATCCAGTTGTGTTGTAGGTGTACATGTGTAAGCAGTAGGATGTTCTGCAGTCATATTCAGCAACAGGGTATTTGATTACACAAGCTTAATATGACAATATAATGACCATCTGATAAACACCATCCTCATATGTACCAATCACACAGTAACCGTACATACACTGGTCATGGGACAGTGAGGTCCACTGGCTGTCTGTGGTATGGGACACATGTGCCTGGCCCTACAGACATGTGAGCAAATAGGGTACCATACACTGGGGCAGCATGTAACATCACATAGTATAGGACAAAGAACAATTGCATCTACAACAGTCTGTGCACTGCCCAAAATACGTATGCACAATACACAGATTGTCTTCAAATTCCTAACTCAGGGGTCTGCAACCTGTGGCTCTGGAGCCACATGCAGCTCTAACAACCTGCTGTAGTGGCTCCCTGTATCTCTGAGGATTAATGGACACTGTAATGCACCACCCACACACAAACACACACACAGATCAACCAGGGCCAACACAGGAACATAATCATGGATGGATGTTAGGTATTGCTCTGATACAATTAGTTCTGTCATATATAGTATAATAATATTTGAAACCTTATATGCAGTGTTATCTTCATATTAGGGATCAATTAGCTGTTGTGGTTCCCAATGACTTTACTTTGGAGGGAGAGGGGACAGACATGACTCCCGGGATACTGAAGGTTGCAGACTTCTGCCCTATGTACACAGACAACAGTACTGTATACACAACCACAGACTGTCCAAGTCATGTCCTCAGTAAAAACCAATACTATACACAGCATGTCCAGCAGTCTATCTGACTGGCTTGTTATCAGGTATGATGTCAATGAATAATGGTGTACAGAACATATGCACCATATATATGTGAGCTTCTTCTGTGCAAGACATGTGTGCCCCTCTGCAGTGTAGAGGTCAGTGTATGTCACATTGTTATATGCTCCTGTAAGTCAATCTATGGGGGTGGGAGCACCATAATTAACCTATGGTGTTATAATATGGGAGGTATATTAGTAGTAAGCTGGCTTACCAAACATTTCACCTTGTGAGCATTGCTGCCCTACTGATTACTGCCATACAGCCTGTTCTGTTTGTCAGTGCAATTGTGATGATTTCAGTTATGCATTGTTATGTAACAGATACATCCCATCATCAACTTTGGTGTTTTCCACCTAGGTATTGAGCACAGAGTGTAGTTAGAGGCCACTGGCCTGTATATCTGCATTACTTACTGTTGATTGATTGTTATCCTGTGACCCAGTCTGTCTTTCCTGTTGTACTATTTGAAGGCCTTGGCCTTGAAACCAACGAATGTTATGCTTTCTGATTACTGTAATAAATGATCTGTCTGAGGGTTTCATTCATCTCTTTGCATGTATTTCAACATCTAACAGCTATATGACATGGCATAAGCAAATGTATTACTACATAAATAAACCTTGAAAACATATCCAGACCTGTGTGTTGTGTCACATCCTTTTACTCCTCTGTGGGTATATGTTTCAGGCAACAAATGTCTTTTGTATGTGTGACTCATACACTGTCCATCTGATGAAGTTGCAACTCTAGGGATACTGGCTGTTCAATGTAGTGTGCACCCTCTAATAATGCATCTTCCTAGACATACCTCTGTGTGTGTATGTGTAGTTGCATACATGTATGTATATACATATATATACATATATATATATATATATATATATATATATATATATATATATATATGTACATATGTATCTGCATACCTGCGTCTGTGTATATGTATCTTAGGAATGTTTTATTGCTTCCACGTTGTACATTCACTAGAGTAGCCAGACTGTACTGTATATGTTATCAATACCAGCCTCACATCATACAGGTGTCATGGCTTACTGTTAATATGTTGTGGCCTTGAAGTGTCAGGTCCTGGTCATGGGATTTGCACTAGTTGGTATTGTATTCCATGACAGACCTGTGTGGCTGCGGGGGTAGAATATCGATACGTGTCAGGCATATGTTGCTTGAGCTCACTCACCCCCATTAAAGGTGCCTGTGGTCATACATGTATTTGTTATGTGCTCTATTATATCTATAGATATATATCTGTATATAACTAAGAATGAACTTCGGAACAGGAAAGCATTCAAAAGGAATTAATAGGAAAACAATGGCAACTCATGTATTATCTAGCGCTTTTGTCTTATTTAATATCAAGGCTTATTCAGAAAGACATGTTTCATTAATAAAAGCAACCATTTAAACATTGTTTACATACTTTATTCGGAGTTGTTTATTTAAATTAGCTACACAGTTTCTGTCCAATGATAAAGCCAGCCCTGTAGTCCTGCAAGGTGCTGTGTGCATCTTCATTATCATTACAAAGGTAAAACAGAGAGAAACGTGTAGTGTCATGTGTATACAGGGGATGTGTCCATCACGTATACCTGGAACCTAACCTGTTATGAGTCACGTGTCAACTGCGGTTGTGTGCACCTCGTATACCTGGAAGACAACAGGAAAACAACAGCTGAGTGCACGTCGAGGGGGCATGCGACATGATAGGAAGGTCAAAGCTGGATCGTCGGTGAAGTGGAACTGGGAAATGAGGCTGGGTATGGGTGGGAACATATCACTGCTTCTCAGACTGGTGGCCAGATACTTCCAGTGGGCTGAATACTGTTGACTCACTACATCTACTCATGAAACCAAGACAGTTTTGTCCCAATTGTGAAAACCAACAAATACAAATGGATTCTTTGGGTTGACTCTTATCTCCAAAGGTGGAGATTGTATGTGTGTAACATGGACTAGGCTGTAGGGAAGCCTGAATATGCTTGGGTCGAGACAACATACATGTTGGGTCCCTAGCACTAGAGAGAGGTCAGTGTGTAGAGGTGTGAAAAGTCTGCCCTAGCACCTGGAGGATGGATGGTTAATGTGCATGTGGGGGCTGGGGTTTGCAGAGAGCAATGGCCATGACATTATGGATCGAGGCATGTCAGGATTGGATGGACCTGTTGTAATCAGTCTGCCTTGTGGAGGCAGTTGTGCAAGGGGGGCAGGGGTGGGTAATGGGGAGAGTAACAATGTGGTTGTGTAAAAACGAGATGAATGTATGGCCGGTGCTGGGAGGGTGCACAGGGGAAATTAGTAGAGTGAAGGCCGAGGAACATACCTTGGGCTTAGTCAAATGAAATAGGTAATAAAAATAAATTGCTATGCAACATTGATAGATGTAGTAGGGTCACATTTCAATACTGTAGGTGTTAATATGACACACTTCTGATCAGATCAAGTCCCACTACATTTCAATACTTTCAGTTATTTTTGTTTCTGTCATACACACACGCACACAAATATATATATATATATATATATATATATATGTATATATATATATATATATATATATATATATATATATATATATATATATATATATATATATATATATATATATATATATATATATATGTATATATATATATATATATATATATATATATATATATATATATATACATACATATATTGCTGTATATAGATATATTGACAGATATGTATATCTAGATGTATACATCTATAGCTGTATGCATATGTATATCTATACATATGTAGATATTTATATAGATAGATAGATATAATAGTGGGAGAGGTATATATCTATTACATCTACATGCATAAGTACATACCCTGTAAAGTTGACTTCCTTTGCTGTATGCTATGTTTGTGACAACATCTGATTTATGTACATCTGCCATGGCTTAGTAGTAAATCACATTGGCTATGGTGTGCAGGGTCTTGGGTTCGAGCCTTGCTGAGGCCTTTTATTTTGTTTGCTGGGCAGAACAAGGGCCGCTGGATACGGAGTGATTAAGGCACTTTTAAGCAGTTGTGAGCGGGTTTGAGCCGGTTTGTGCGACAGTAAGCACTGCTAACTCCCGGTTACAGTTTCTGACACTCAGTTAGCTGCAAAATTGCTTAATCTGTGTAGGCAGTGCTTACCCCAGTGCACACAGGCTGAAACCTGCTTACTGCCGCTTAAAAGTGCTTACTCCCATGCAAACCCGCTCAAACATGCTCACAATTGCTTTAAAGTGCCTTAATCACTCTATATCCAAAGGCCCATGTCCTGCCCAGCAACAAAATAAGCAGCCTCTACTAGTATCAAACCCAGCACCATACACACCATAGCCAAAGTGATCTATCACTAAGCCATCCCAGATACACATATCCTTAATTTATTCACAAACATATCATCCAGCCCAGTCATTCAACAGTACAGAGAATGTATTCCAACATGTAGATGCATGTGTGTGAGTAAATATATTAATGTCTAAACAGGTACAAGATATTCATATATGTGTATATATATCTATATATATCTATATATATCTATATATATATATATATATATATATATATATATATATATATATATATATGGGTTCCATACACTAGATCGAATTTTTACTAATTCAAAATAATGCATGGAATGCTCACTGCAGCGAAAGTGCACTTAATCGAAAGTGCACTTACGCGAAGTTCAGTACAACGAACGGGTGTTGTACTGAACTTCCATGCAGTACTCATGGACCTTAGGGTTAGGGCACGGGTCATAGCAAGGGGATATCCCATAGGGCTATCCCCTTACCATGACCTGTCCCCTAACCCTAAGGTCCGTGATGACTGCAGCACAGTGAAGGACATAGCGATGTCCTCCACTATGGTGCGATAGTCTCGAACCTTAGGGTTAGGACATGGGTTAGGGTAAGGGGATAGCTTTACTATCCCTTACCTAACCCGTGCCCTAACCCTAAGGTCCATGACTATCGCACCATAATGGAGGACATAGCTTGTTTTTTATGTCCTCCACTGTGCTGCGGTGTTTTCGGTGAAGTGCACTTACACAAAAGTTCACTTTCGTTAAAGTGAACTTCCTATTACAAGTTCGAAGTAGTGAACTTTTGTTCTTGTAATAGAAATCCATATATATATATATATATATATATATATATATATATATATATATATATATAGAGTTCCACTTGAAAACATCGAAATTCGAAACCATAGAAATTCATATGGTCGAGACCATATCATCAAGTGTTTAGAACATCGATGTTGTCAAGGGGAAGAAAAAGGTAAGTAAAAAAGGGAAAAAGCTAGTGTTTCTGCAGGGCAGCAAGGTGCCCTGTACACTGTGTCTGTGAATGTGCCATCTCTGTGATGGTACTGCAGACAGGGTACTGGAAATCTCCTGTTTAGCACTTTTGCATATAGCCCTAAAACGGAGATTTCCCTTTACCCCACTGTAGTGCGATCTTGAAGTTGGTATATTAAAGTTGGGGGCAAAGCCCCCCTGCATAAAATAGTTTTTAGAGGTTTTTTCTTTTTTTTACATTCCCTTTGAATCTTCGATGGTTTGAAACTCGATGTTCTGGTCTCGTGGTCTCGATGATCAGATTTTCGATGTTTCAAGCTTTCGATGATTCAAAGTGGAACTATATATATATATATATATATATATATATATATATATATATATATATATATAGATAGATATAAAACTATTTATGAACATATAAACATGCAAATTCCTACATCTATAGATATATATGTCCAAATCTACATTCTACATGTCTAAATATATATGGCAAGTTATATATATGTCAGCAGATATATATATATATATATATATATATATATATATATATATATATATATATATATATATACACACACACACACACACACACATATATAGATAGTTATATAAATCACTGCATATACACACACGAGATTCATACAGTAATATACATATGTAGCACGTGCACACAATATGGAGCAGCCAGTATTCCTACAGTCACCGCCTTACCAACTGGAAACTCTATGAGCCACCCATACGAATGGCATTCATAGCCTGCAACATATACCCACACAGATATCAAAGGGTATAACACCACACACAGGTGTACATAAATGAATGTGAAAGTTTATTTGTGTACTATGACAGTTGTATATGCCATGTCATATAGCTGTTTAGACACTGACATCCACATGAACAGTGTAATGCAACTGTGAAACAGTTATACTAAGACAGTAGACTGGAAAGGTTGACATATGCTGTTGTCCAGGCCGAGGCTTTCAAGTAGTGCATCATTAATGACAGACTGGGCCACAGCATACCAGACAATCAACAGTACGTAATGCAGATGTCTAGGTCAGCAGCCTCTATCTACACTCTATACACAATCCCTAGGGGGTACAGACCCCAGTTGACACAATGGGATATATGTTACATGACAAGGCATACCTGATACCATCATAATCACACTGACAAACAGAACATCCCGTGTGGCAGGAGGCAGTAGGTCTGCATTTACCCAAGGTGGATTGTATGGTAAAGTACATACAGATACCTTAAGGCAGCTTATCCCAGATGTGCAGACATGTTGTAACAGCCTAGGTTAGTCGTGGTGCACCCCCCCTACACTCACTAATAGTGGGCCATATACCACTGTTACATACACTGGCCTCTGGAGTGCATTAGGGCACACATGTATTGTGTAGGTGAAACCCACACATATATGGCCCCAACCCCCAGTATGTGTGCGGGACACAACAGCAGTGGAGTGATGGCAGGAATGACAGCATGACATACACACAGCCCGCTACATGCAACCCCTGAAAGTATGTCATATGTGCAAAGCCCGGTATGTAGGTGGAGGACAGAGGCTGGAACACAGGCACATATGTGTAAAACTGTCATACAGTAAGCAAGATATGTATATGTATACATATCTATATGAATATATGTATACTTATATATACATATATGTTCACCATATGTCCTGCACATGAAGTGGAGCCCTACCTTAGCCCGAATAGTGCCAACCTCTCAGTGCAAGGGGATGTGACGTATGTAGTACAGGTATATTTGTAGACTATTGCTACTGTAATCAGGATTGTCTTCACAGAAATAGTGTGTGTGGGAGGCCACATCTGCTGTTAACATGTGTGCCATTGGCTACTTACAGACATCCTAAGGTCATCATATTACAGTACCACTGCTAGCACAGTAACGCCCCTGTGGACTACAGCTGTGATGTGGCCAATATATGTGGACAGTCTGACACACTCTGGTCAGTCCAGGGGTATACACAGAACCCCTTCATGCAAGACATGTGGACCAGGCCTGTCAATGTGGATGTTAACAGCCATGTAGATGGGTCTAACACATACATACTGGTATACATTTGCCCCCATAGGGTATGCATTCATACACCCGTGGCTTTCCTGACACTTAATAACCTCTGGTACAGAGGTTCTATGGCCACATACTATCCACTAGTTACTGACATATATCTGAACAGCATCCCATTGCATTGTCTGACATACATGACTGTTATGGTGGTCAGGCAGCAGTACATCTGGCAAGTATCTGGGCATGACATCTCACTGGATAATTACAGTAAGCTGCTAGGCATGTAACAAAGCACAGTGCAGGCTACAGGCAGACTGACTCAAAACTGGGCTACATCTCCTATGTGGGAATACACATGCACCTGCATAGATAGCAGGCTCTACAGGCATGTCACATCACAGAGTAACAGACACCTGTGTGAAAGTACATAACCACAACCAATCAAAATACAGCCATAGCCACATACGGTAAGCTAGCATACTATTACAGTATATGGACTATCTGATGTACACCATCCTTATATGAGCCACTCACACAACAACCTTACGTATACTGGGCAGCTACACAGTGTGATCCGATGGTTGTCTGTGGTTTGGAACAAAAAATCAGAGCCAGCAAACGGTGACTGAATAAAAAGATTGTATTGAACAAAATCACAGCATATTGTGAAAAACACAAACCGGTTTCGGCCGGCAAAGCACAGCCTTCTTCAGTGTACAAAAAATCATGAAATACAATTGCTGCTTATATACAAATGGCAGAAATCCTATTTGCTAAGAGTTACAGGTGTTCATTAAGTCCAGGAGGGAACAACCCACCCAGTCTGATAATCCATTTCTTTTCTTTTGTGTTTAATATAGAATGCCATTCAGATTTGTTTGCCCTATTCCCTAGAATCATATCAATGACAATAAAGTTAAACTTGGAGGTTGAATGTACTAATGTGTGTTTATAAAGAGCATTGTGTATCCTCTTTTGTCTAATGTTACTGATGTGCTCGGAAATACGAATTCTAAGAGGTCTGGACGTTTGTCCAACATAAAAAGCACCACAATTGCAAGAAGCTAAATAAATAATCCAATCACTGGAACAGTTTGAGAAAAATCTCAAGTCAAAAACTTTTGAAGAATTCCGGCTTGAGAATTGTTTAGACTTATAGATGTATTTGCAATTGTTACAATGTCCACATGGAAAACAACCATGTAATGGTTCACCTGTCAGTGTTGTTTGTACCAAATCATGTGTTTCTTTATCCCTGTGTTTGTAATGATTAAAAAAAGAGTTAAGATTCTTCCCTTTCCTGTAAGAGAAAAGACAGTTGTCAGGGATGATGCTATTGATGTCCATGTCACATTGTAAAATGTTCCAATGCCTCCGTACACTATGGATGAGGCGATTGGAATTACGGGCAAATGTAGTGGTAAATCTGAAAGGTTGACCCGATTTATTGGCATGTGTCTTATATGTGAGTAAGTCACTTCTGTTCATAGAACCAACCTTATTGCTGGCCATGGTTACATCACCACTTCTATATCCTCGAGATTTAAATCTGTTAGTTATATCAGATTTGTGTTTCAAATAAGTGCTTTCATCTGAACATATACGTTTAGCACGTATAAATTGTGACTTGGGAATATTGCGTGCTATGTGAGGCGGATGATAACTAGAAGCATGCAAGATTGAATTGTATTCCGGAAACTTCCTGTATATCTCAGTGGATAATGTATGATCAGGTGCCCTCTGTATTAATACATCTAAAAATGTAATGCTCTCCGTGTCATAGTTAATAGTGAAATGCAGGCCCCAAACATTATTGTTTAAATAAGTTACAAAATCCAATAGAGAGCATTCATCCCCCCTCCATACCAACCAAACATCATCAAGATATCGTCTCCATATATCAATCTCTGTCAAAAATGTGTTTCTCTCTTCATCATAAATTATATGATTCTCAACAAAAGCCATGAAGAGATCAGCATATATGGGGGCAAAGGATGCCCCCATGGCTGTCCCTTTGGTTTGCCAAAAACATTGTTCTTTATAGTAAAAAACATTACTGGTAAGAACATATTGTGCTAAACCCACCAAGAAATTATTGAAGTCAGAACTATATAAGTTTGAGACTTCAAGCCAATAAGCTAGAGCATTCAGCCCATCCTGGTGTGGAATATTGGTATATAAAGCACTTACGTTCAAATAACATAGAAACCAACCCGGCTCAAGCTGTGTGTCAGAGACAATTTGTAAGAAGTTTGTTGTATCCTGTAGACATGATCGGATATTGGATAACAAGGGCTTGAGATGCTTGGTCAGAAATAAAGAGAGGGGTTCTGTAATGTATCCCCTACCGGATGCAATGGGCCTACCTGATGGATGAGAAAGATCTTTGTGAATTTTAGGCAAAAAATATATGTATTGGTTAATAGGATCATGAACTAAAAGTTGATTCATAATATCATTAGTAATGATGTCTGTGGTTTGGAACATGTGTGCATTCACACCTACAAACATGTAAGCTGGTAGAGTGACATACAGTGGAGTAGCTTGTAACATCAGATAGAATAGGACCAAGAACAATGACATCTACCACAGTCTCTGCACAGGCCAGGTACATATGCACTATACACACACTGTCTACAATTACCAGACTTACACATACCTCAATACTGTACACACAACCACAGAATGCCCAGGCTATGTCCTCAAATATAACCCCTACTATACATAACATGTGTAGCAGTCTGATATCTCACTGGCTTATCAGCTATGCTGTCAATGAATATGGTGTACAGAACATATGCACCCCCTACTGCATGACATATGTACAAAGGCATGGTTGTGGCTGGAGGCACAAACACAGGGCCAATATTGGCATGTCACTGTGATGACCTCATACATTTCCTGTCGTAACAGGGTGTGATGCAACATATGTCCTATGAGGGATATGACGTCAGTACCTCTCCCGGCTGTCACCATCTACTGACTGCAGTCCTCACACTACCTTCTGCAGTTGAGAGATAGGTGCTCTGTGGGTAACACAAGGAACACAAGGCACCACACACTGCCCAGTCTGCAGATGACCCTGCAGATGGGGATTCCTCATAAACATAGCACTGACAGGACAAGTATTAAAACATGTAGGACAGCCATCTCTACGCACACCCTGTTAAACCAGTATTACCCCAACTGCAGAATAGCAGCACTTACAGTCTGTAGTCAGGACAGGCACATCCCCCTCCTGTGTGTTGGCGTGTTTCCACAGTGTATGTTGTCAGAGGTAAGTCCCCAATCTTTCTGTGATGCTGTTTGCCAAACAACAGATCTAGTTCCTGCTCACAGTGACTGAAAAGGCCCAACACCAACATGATGTTCCTAGATATTGGAGTGTGTTCCCATGCAATTGGCTATGGGAATGCTACCACAGCTGTTCCACATGCAATCAGATAGAGGATGGCTGGAATCTGTGCAGAGGCCATCAGCTGATCATGAGCATCACTGATAGTACACATGCCGCTGCCTAAGCAAAGCAGGTGTAAGTCTCCACATCCACCAGAGAGGGAGTGAGAGAGGCAGACAGAGGCAAAGATAAGTCAGGGTGGGTTGGGAGAGTAAAAGGAAAGCATGTTTGTCTCACACAAACAACGAAACAACTGCAACCAAAGAAAACTGGCAACCTTTGCTGTGAGCTACAATCCTTTTTTCCATGAAGCGCTTTTCATTCTAATACAATCCTTGAACTTCTTCAGATGGAATAGTCAGATACTAAAAGCATTTAAATACTGTTTCAAATTAGTCAACTGGTATCAGCTGTAAAAATTTAAAGTTATATTACCCTTTATACTTAATGGTTAAAATCATTCCTCATTATACCATTTAAAAACATTACCAACTTTATAAATTCATTAAGAATAATACTAAGAACAATAAGCCTTTCTATTAATATCAAATGCAAGTTACCTATATTACTATGAATAATAATAATTCCCTAAAGATTTTTAAAATACAAAAATAATAATAAAATAACATATGTTCCAGCAGCTGCGATACATTTCACATCTCATAAGATTATGACATGAATTTAACCTTGTTTGGAGACATTTAACAAACCTAAACATACTACCTACATAAACTTTTCATTTTTAATATTGGCATAATTGAGCACATTTCATTCAAACCAGGGTCATTATATGCATGCAAAACTATGCTGGAACATATGTTATTTTATTATTATTTTTGTATTTTAAATAATTTTAGGGAATTATTATTATTCATAGTAATATAGGTAACTTGCATTTGATATTAATAGAAAGACTTATTGTTCTTAGTATTATTCTTAATGAATTTATATAGTTGGTAATGTTTTAAATGGTATAATGAGGAATGATTTTAACCATTAAGTATAAAGGGTAATATAACTTTAAATTTTTACAGCTGATACCAGTTGACTAATTTGAAACAGTATTTAAATGCTTTTAGTATCTGACTAATCCATCTAAAGAAGTTCAAGGATTGTATTAGAATGAAAAGCGCTTTATGGAATAAAGGATTGTAGCTCACAGCAAATGTTGCCAGTTTTCTTTGGTTGCAGATGTTTGTCTCACACACACACTAGTCCAGGGTATCGAACGCGTGACTGACTGTGTACTGATATCACATCTGTTATCCCTGCACATTGGATATTGTGATCTATGCTAGGGGCACCATATAAGAAAGTTTAAAAACACACTCACCATTGGGTCCAGTTGTTACACATGCACAACCACATCCACACAGGATACAAATGACAAACATCAACACATTATGACACTTACACCTGTCACATCTGGGATTATCCTCTACCTAACTAGTTGTTACACTACAGCACTATGGCATTACAGAACGCACCACAGAGATTAGTGGAGCATTCTTTCCCCAAAGGTTTACTTCACAGTGAGTGACATCAGCAGGACTGCCAAAGTAGGGCGAAAGAATTGTAGTGAATGTGACTAGCCAAATATGCATTGCTCTCTACACAGGCATAGATACAGACACAAAAGCATCCACAACTCCCATGTGTAAGAATAGAACCCCTACCAGAGTTCTATATCACACTACAGCATTACACTGTTATAGTACACACCACAGAGACTACTGGAGTACCCTTTCCCCAAAGGTGTACTTCACAGTGATTGACATCAGCAGGATTGCCAGAGTATGGCATTTTAATTGTATTGAGTGTGACTGAACTAAATTGCCGTAATTAGTCTGTATGCATTAACTGCTGTTCTGGCCAGAACAAAAATAACCTGCCTTTGCAGGTCATGAACCCAGGACTCTGTACACTATAGTCACAGTAACTAACCACTAAGCCGTCACAACAGTACATGGGTCTGCGGTTCCACCAAAGTAATCCCACCATAGGCTAATCAAACTGAACATGTAAAAGGAATGTATATACAGTTGTCCATAAAAGACCTCTCCAAGGCCAACTTAATGCTACTCAAGGCAGAAGTGGCAATGTTTGTGACACCCATGGAGACAGGAGCTAACAGTTCAACTGATGAATCCTGGACTAAGGCACTGTATGAGCACTGCCACTTGTGCATGATTCCTGACATCCCACATAGAACCACAATGCTCACCTCCCAAATAATCAAGCCAGTCTGGTGGTCTCCTGCCATTTACAGAGTATACAACAGATGGTAAACACTGTTGAATAAAAAAGGGTAATCCAAGGATGCAAACAACTCCCTTACCAGCCCCAGTAAGACATTGAGATCCCTCATGGAATCCACCAAACAGGTTATGTAACTATAATCAACACAGATTCCACAGACAACCACACAGCATTCTATAGTTATGTCCAAATTCTAACTGGCAATTATCAGAAGTGCTCTGAGCTGCAACAGAATGGCATTACATAGACTGCTCCCACGGAATGTGCCAATATCCTGGCAAGTTGATTTAGTGCCACATTCACCCCCTCTTAGCCCCAAAAGTGCCATGTCAATACAAAAAGGGTTCCATTGCCCAGTAATCATAGCCACACAGGCAGAACACACACTACCCACAGTTAAGAATACAGCATCCATGGGACCAGATGACATTCTGGGCTGTGTACTACATGAACTACAAAAAAAAATGGCAACTCATCTAACTGTCATGTGTAATCATAGCCTCACATTAGGCCTGCTGCCCACTGAGTTAGCTGCTGAATTGCTTAACCTGTGTAGGCATTGCTTAGCTCCGCGCAAACCCATGCAAACTTACTTACAACTGCTTTTCAGTGCCTTAATTACTGTGTATCCAATGGGCCGTGTTCTGCCCAGCAACAAAATAAACAGCTCTAGCATGACTCAAACCAAGGACCCTGCACACTATAGACAAAGTGATTTCCCACTAAGCCATGACAGATATAAAGAGATTTGATGCTTTCAGAAACATATCACCCAGTCCAGTCATGCTACAATATAGAGACTGTATACCAACATCTAGATGTTTGTGTGTGTACCTATATTAATATCTAAACAAATACAATATAACTAGATATGTATATATATATATATATATATATATATATATATATATATATATATTACTTTCTAAAACTGTATGCATATATATCAATATATATATGCACATATATACATGCATGTGCCTAAATCAACACATATATGTGTCTATACCTATATGTCTACATATACACAAGGATGTTACATATGTGTACACAGATATATATCTGTGTAGGTGTATACAGACATGGTTACATATATATTAGCATATATATAAATCTATATAGGTATATATGGCCATACATCTATAGATAGCAATTGCAGATTAACAAATACACATATGTCCACATGCACCATAAATGGGGTTGAGAGGCCCCACACACTATATGTCTTATATGAATAGGCATCCCCCCACAGCCAAACACATGGCTGGCCTTGATGTCACATGTATGGGTATGGCTTTGCACCCCAGCCTTTCAGCTAATATACATCTGTTATCCCTGTATGGTTGACATTGTGATATATAGTAGTGCCACCATAAAAGAAATAAGCAAAACCCCCTCCACATTGCCCACACTCAACAACACTTCTATACAGGATCCAAGTTACAAAGACACACACACCTGTCATGTCTGGGAGTTGAACCCCTACCAAACTAGTTTATTACACTATAGCACTATGCAGTTATAGTACGCGCCACATAAATTACTGAAGTACTTTTTCCCCAAAGGTGTATTTCAGATTGAATGACATCAGCAGGCTTACCAAAGAGGGCCATTTCAAGTGTACTGTGAGTGACTAGCCTAAAATGCATTGCTCCCTACTCAGACAGTGAGACACACATAAAACATCCACAACCAACATGTGTGGGCATTGAACCCCTAACCAAGGCCTATATTACACTTCAGCATGGAGTAGTTACAGGTCGCACCACAGGGATTACTACAGACCTTATTCCACAAAGTTGTATTTCACAATGAATGACATCAGCAGGATTGCCAAAGTAGGGCATTTGAAATGTACTGCAAGTGAGTAGCCTATGATGCATTCCTCCATACACACACATTGGAATACACACAAAACATCCAGAATTGCCATGGGTGGAGATGGAAACCTACCACAGCTCTAAATCACACTACAGCAGTATGCAGTTACAGGACACACTACAGAGATTACTGGGCTATGATTTCCCAAGAGGTGTATTTCTAGGTGAGTAACATCAGCAGCCTTGCCAAAGTTGAGTATATGTATTGTACAGGGTGTGAGTGGGCAGTATGCAGTTACAGGACGTGCTACAGAGATTACTGGGTTATGATTTCCCCAGATGTGTATTTCTAGGTGAGTGACATCATCAGCCTTGCCAAAGTTGAGTATATGTATTGTACAGGGTGTGAGTGGGCAGTATGCAGTTACAGGACGTGCTACAGAGATTACTGGGTTATGATTTCCCCAGATGTGTATTTCTAGGTGAGTGACATCATCAACCTTGCCAAAGTTGAGTATATGTATTGTACAGGGTGTGAGTGGGCTAAAAAGCATTTGCTCGATTCAGTCAGACAAACAAACACACACACACACAAACACATTTGTCAGGTCTGGGGTTAGAACACCTACGAGTGGTAATTTTAGGATATATGCTTCTGCTCTTATGCCTGGACACACATATACACACACATACACACACACACACACACACACACACACACACACACACACACACACACACACACACACACTTGACTGCAGTGAGAACAGAACCCCTAC